>NW_028319200.1:170000-357488 GCF_062004578.1 Staurois parvus | reverse complement strand
AATCAGCCTTGTACCATGTGACAAGCTGTGACCAATCACAGCTCACTCAGTATTTCTCAATGACTGCAAGAATGCAGACAGAGAGAAAGAGAAATGATTGCTTTTACATCCTATATGGGTGTAAAAGCAATCAGTGTAAAAAAAAAAAATCTTCATCACCCCCCACAAGTAGTACAGTGTCACCATGGTGACACTGCTAGGGTGACAGTATGTAAAAAAAAATAAAAAATATTATAAAAAAATAAAATGAAAATGTAAAAAAAAATATTTAAAAATTATAATTTTTGGTTATAAACTAATTTGGATTTTTTTTTTTTACTAAAAAAATAACGGAATAAATTTTGGCCAAGATTTATGATGAAATATTATTTATTTGCAAAATTTTATAAAAGAAAACACTTTTTTTCAAAATTTTTAGACATTTTCATTTACATAGTAAAAAAAATAAAATCCCAGCGGTGAATAAATACCACCAAAATAAAGCTTTATCTGTCTCAAAAAAATGGTAAAAAATTCATATGGGTACAGTATTGCATGACCGCGCAATTGTCATTCAAAGTGTGATAGCGCTGAAAGCTGAAAATTGCCCTGGACAGGAAGGGGGTGAAAGTGTCCTGACTGGAAGGGGGGGAAAGTGTCCGGACTGGAAGGGGGGGAAAGTGTCCGGACTGGAAGGGGGGAAAGCGTCCGGACTGGAAGGGGGTGAAAGCGTCCGGACTGGAAGGGGGGGAAAGCGTCCGGACTGGAAGGGGGGGAAAGCGTCCGGACTGGAAGGGGGGGAAAGAGTCCGGACTGGAAGGGGGGGAAAGCGTCCGGACTGGAAGGGGGGGAAAGCGTCCGGACTGGAAGGGGGGGAAAGCGTCCGGACTGGAAGGGGGGGAAAGCGTCCGGACTGGAAGGGGGGGAAAGCGTCCGGACTGGAAGGGGGGGAAAGCGTCCGGACTGGAAGGGGGTGAAAGCGTCCGGACTGGAAGGGGGGGAAAGCGTCCGGACTGGAAGGGGGGGAAAGCGTCCGGACTGGAAGGGGGAGAAAGCGTTCGGAATCGAAGGGGGTGAAAGCGTCCGGACTGGAAGGGGGGGAAAGCGTCCGGACTGGAAGGGGGGGAAAGCGTCCGGACTGGAAGGGGGGAAAGCGTCCGGACTGGAAGGGGGGGAAAGCGTCCGGACTGGAAGGGGGTGAAAGCGTCCGGACTGGAAGGGGGGGAAAGCGTCCGGACTGGAAGGGGGGGGAAAGCGTCCGGACAGGAAGGGGGAGAAAGTGTCCGGACTGGAAGTGGTTAAGTCAGCAGCTACAGTTTTTGTAGCTGCTGACTTTTATTTTTTTTTTCTAATTTTAACTGGCGTTCCAATTTAATATCACTTCAAATTTTTATTAAAGATAATAACGTTTATTGCACGTTTAAAATACCGACAGGAACACAGATCCATAATGCAATAAATGCAACCCCCTCCCATCCCGGCAATGTTATAACCTCTTTCCAATCTGGACAGCTTGGTATGCTTGTAAATGCTGAGAAAACATAAATAAAAAAGAAACAAATATACTTAATAGTACCATCACAGGTAGTAACCAAATACAAATTTCAGGACACAATCCTATTTGCGGCCGTGTTCCCACAAATCTGTCTTTCAGGATTCCGCAACTTTATGAGAGATGAGTTTGCGGAGAACAGATCTCATCCTTGTATTATCGCAAATCGGTCCCTACCTCATTAGAAAAGCTCCGTAATAGGCTCATCTTTCTACCTGGTAAAAATGTACTCTTCAAAGAAAAAAAGAAAGTTAATTTCCAATGATCTGTCCCTGGGTGACACTTGAGAGGCGTACAGGCTTGCACAAACAGAGCGCGCAGGCAAACACTGAAACAATAGAAGCAATTATTGCAAATTGGTAAAACAGCATGGAGAAAAAGTAATTGAAGAACAGATGAAATGTTCATTGGAAAGACTGCAGCATCTTCAGCATCTGTTTGGGCTTTCATACAGCTGCAGATAGAGGAAAATCTATGACGGCCGACGTTAGGCAGGAGAAAGACAAAAAGAAAAGTTGCCTCAACAAACCGCCTGCCTAAAGCAACCTGCCAAATGTGGCTGGCAACGCTTCCCAGAAAATACCGACTTCCTTGGAAGCGATTCAGAGACGTGGAAGAGGGCAATCATCTGTGCATAGGAAAACAATTCCCATCAAGGTGACAATCTCCGGAGCTTTGGAGGGCATTTCCTACAGATTATTATACAGGATTTATATCGCGCCAACAGTTTGCTCAGCGCTTTACAATATAAAGAGAGACAATAAAACAACAATACAAGAGGGATAGGAGGGCCCTGATCCTGGGAGCTTACAATCTAAGAGGGAGGGGCTAGTGATACAAAAGGTAGTAACTGTGGGGGATGGACTGGTAGGAGGAGCAGAAGATTCCATTATTAGCTGAGGATAGGCTTCCCTGAAGAGAGAGGTTTTCAGAGATCGCCTAAAAGTGAGCAGAGTAGGTGATAGTCTGATAGATTGGGGTAGAGAGTTCCAGAGGATGGGGGAGGCTCTGGAGAAGTCTTGGAGACGAGCATGGGAGGAGGAGACAAGGGAGCTAGAGAGCAGGAGGTCGTGGGAGGAGTGGAGAGGACGGTTTGGGTGATATTTGGAGACAAGATTGGTGATGTAATTTGGGGCGGAGTTATAAATGGTTTTATATGTGATTGTTAATGTTTTGAATTTTATTTGTTGGGCAATGGGAAGACAGTGGAGGGATTGGCAGAGAGGGATGGAGGACACTGAGTGGAGGCCAGTGGAGGGATTGGCAGAGAGGGGTGGAGGACACTGAGTGGAGGCCAGTGGAGGGATTGGCAGAGAGGGGTGGAGGACACTGAGTGGAGGCCAGTGGAGGGATTGGCAGAGAGGGATGGAGGACACTGAGTGGAGGCCAGTGGAGGGATTGGCTGAGAGGGGTGGAGGACACTGAGTGGAGGCTAGTGGACGGATTGGCAGAGAAGGATGGAAAACACTGAGTGGAGGCCAGTGGAGGGATTGGCAGAGAGGGATGGAGAACACTGAGTGGAGGTCAGTGGAGGGATTGGCAAAGAGGGGTGGAGGACACTGAGTGGAGGCCAGTGGAGGGATTGGCAGAGAGGGAGGGAGGACAGTGAGTGGAGGCCAGAGGAGGGATTGTCAGAGAGGAGTGGAGGACACTAAGTGGAGGCCAGTGGAGGGATTGGCAGAGAGGGAGGGAGGACATTGAGTGGAGGCCAGTGGAGGGATTGGCAGAGAAGGATGGAGGACACTGAGTGGAGGCCAGTGGAGGGATTGGCAGAGAGGGATGGAGAACACTGAGTGGAGGTCAGTGGAGGGATTGGCAAAGAGGGATGGAGGACACTGAGTGGAGGCAGTGGAGGGATTGGCAGAGAGGGATGGAGGACACTGAGTGGAGGCCAGTGGAGGGATTGGCAGAGAGGGAGAAAGGACATTGAGTGGAGGCCAGTGGAGGGATTGGCAGAGAGGGAGGGAGGACATTGAGTGGAGGCAAGTGGAGGGATTGGCAGAGAGGGGTGGAAGACACTAAGTGGAGGCCAGTGGAGGGATTGGCAGAGAGGGATGGAGGACACTGAGTGGAGGCCAGTGGAGGGATTGGCAGAGAGGGGTGGAGGACACTGAGTGGAGGCCAGTGGAGGGATTGGCAGAGAGGGAGGGAGGACATTGAGTGGAGGCCAGTGGAGGGATTGGCAGAGAGGGAGGGAGGACATTGAGTGGAGGCCAGTGGAGGGATTGGCAGAGAGGGGTGGAAGACACTGAGTGGAGGCCAGTGGAGGGATTGGCAGAGAGGGATGGAGGACACTGAGTGGAGGCCAGTGGAGGGATTGGCAGAGAGGGATGGAGGACACTGAGTGGAGGTCAGTGGAGGGATTGGCAGAGAGGGATGGAGGACACTGAGTGGAGGTCAGTGGAGGGATTGGCAGAGAGGGATGGAGGACACTGAGTGGAGGGATGACTGTTTACATAAAGCAGACTTATATGGGGATGCATACATTCAAAGATTAAAGCAGAACTCCAGGAAGGATGTAAACTTACATTGGTCCAACATGGTTGCATACAACTATCAATGTATCACAATCAGAGGGCCACTGGAGGTGCCTAAATCAGTTCTAAAGACTAAAAGTCTTTAGGTTTTTTTTTACCCTAATGTATTCTCTGCATTATGGGAAAAAGTTCCTATACCTGTCCTATTTACCTCGCTCCCCCCAAAGAAAATTCTTACCTGGCTACATGTCATTGGTCCAGCGCTGTCTCCTGCACCCCTCCCCTCACTTCCTGCTTCCATAGACTCCTGCTGCTGTCCGTCAAACCCCTGTGAAGAGGGGCTTTGCAAAGAGCAGCGCCGAACCTCCTCTTCTTTGATCTCCTGTGCACGCTCCTGGCTCCTCCCCTTCAGCAAGTGCCCCCATAGGAAGCCGCTTCCAACGGGGGCACTCATGCAGGCTCACTTCCGAGCCCCACTGCCTACATCCATAAACACAGACAGTAAGGTTCAGCCCTGCCCCCACACCCTCATCATAGGATTTTTTTTTTCCCTTGGGAGAGTGCATGTGATCCGCACTGGGCCAATCAGCACTGTCCAGACAAAGGTCAGGGGTTCTGCATCCTCCTAGAGCAGAAAGAAAACTCATCCTACACGCTTTAACATGTGCTCTGCTGGACACTGATAGAAGTCACAGGACTGCTATATACTGCTGATGGGAAAAGGTATTTAGTATTCAATATTTACTAAAATAATTGCATTTCCATGTTGTGTGTACTGTGGGGGACCGGATATAGTGAATGCAGGGTCCGAGGAGAGCGGATATAGTGAATGCGGGGTCCGGGGAGAGCGGATATAGTGAATGTGGGGTCCGAGGAGACCGGATATAGTGAATGCAGGGTCCGGGGAGAGCGGATATAGTGAATGCAGGGTCCAGGGAGACTGGATATAGTGAATGCGGGGTCCGGGGAGAGCAGATATAGTGAATGCAGGGTCCGGGGAGAACGGATATAGTGAATGCAGGGTCCGGGGAGAGTGGATATAGTGAATGCAGGGTCCAGGGAAACAAGACATAGTGAATGCAGGGTCCAGGGAGAGCGGATATAGTGAATGCAGGGTCCGGGGAGAGCGGATATAGTGAATGCAGGGTCCGGGGAGACCAGATATAGTGAATGCAGGGTCCGGGGAGACCAGATATAGTGAATGCAGGATCCGGGGAGAGCAGATATAGTGAATGCAGGGTCCGGGGAGACCGGATATAGTGAATGCAGGATCCGGGGAGACCGGATATAGTGAATGCAGGATCCGGGGAGACCGAATATAGTGAATGCAGGGTCCGGGGAGAGCGGACATAGTGAATGCAGGGTCCGGTGAGACCGGATATAGTGAATTCAGGGTCCAGGGAGACCGGATATAGTGATTGCAGGGTCCGGGGAGACCGGATATAGTGAATGCGGGGTCCGGGGAGAGCGGATATAATGAATGCAGGTTCCGGGGAGACTAGATATAGTGAATACAGGGTCCGGGGAGAGCAGATATAGTGAATGCAGGGTCCGGGGAGAGCGGATATAGTGAATGCAGGGTCCGGGGAGACCAGATATAGTGAATGCGGGGTCCGGGGAGAGCGGATATAGTGAATGCAGGGTCCGGGGAGATCAGATATAGTGAATGCGGGGTCCGGGGAGAGCGAATATAGTGAATGCGGGGTCCGGGAAGATCAGATATAGTGAATGCGGGGTCCAGGGAGAGCAGATATAGGGAATGCAGGGTCCGGGAAGATCAGATATAGTGAATGCGGGGTCCGGGGAGAGCGGATATAGTGAATGCGGGGTCCGGGGAGATCAGATATAGTGAATGCAGGGTCTGGGGAGATCAGATATAGTGAATGCAGGGTCTGGATAGAGCGGATATAGGGAATTCAGGGTCCGGGGAGATCAGATATACTGAATGCAGGGTCTGGGGAGATCAGATATAGTGAATGCAGGGTCCGGGGAGAGCAGATATAGTGAATGCAGGGTCTGGGGAGATCAGATATAGTGAATGCAGGGTCTGGATAGAGCGGATATACTGAATGCAGGGTCCGGGAAGATCAGATATAGTGAATGCGGGGTCGGGGGAGATCAGATACAGTGAATGCGGGGTCCGGGAGATCAGATATAGTGAATGCAGGGTCCAGGGAGAGCGGATATAGTGAACGCAGGGTCTGGGGAAACCAGATATAGTAAATGCACACCAGATATGGTGAATGCAGGGTCCAGGGAGAGCGGATATAGTGAATGTAGGGTCCAGGGAGACCAGATATAGTGAATGCAGGGTTCAGGGTGAGCGGATATAGTGAATGCGGGGTCCGGGGAGAGCGGATATAGTGAATGCACGGTCCAGGGAGAGCGGATATAGTGAATGCAGGGTCCGGGGAGAGCGGATATAGTGAATGCAGGGTCCGGGGAGAGCGGATATAGTGAATGCAGGGTCCGGGGAGACTGGATATAGTGAATGCAGGGTCCGGGGAGATCAGATATAGTGAATGCAGGGTCCGGGGAGAGCGGACATAGTGAATGCGGGGTCCGGGTAGACCAGATATAGTGAATGCAGGGTCCGGGAGAGCGGACATAGTGAATGCATGGTCTGGGGAGAACGGATATAGTGAATGCAGGGTCCGGGGAGAGCGGATATAGTGAATGCAGGGTACGGGGAGAGAGGATATAGTGAATGCGGGGTCCGGGGAGAGCGGCAATAGTGAATGCAGGGTCCGGGGAGAGCAGATATAGTGAATGCAGGGTCCGGGAAGAGCAGATATAGTGAATGCATGGTCCGGGAAGAGCAGATATAGTGAATGCGGGGTCCGGGGAGAGAGGATATAGTGAATGCGGGGTCCGGGGAGAGAGGATATAGTGAATGCGGGGTCCGGGGAGAGCGGCAATAGTGAATGCAGGGTCCGGGAAGAGCAGATATAGAGAATGCGGAGTCCGGGGAGAGAGGATATAGTGAATGCGGGGTCCGGGGAGAGCAGATATAGTGAATGCAGGGTCCAGGGAGAGCAGCAATAGTGAATGCAGGGTCCGGGGGAGAGCAGATATAGTGAATGCGGGGTCCGGGGAGAGCGGATATAGTGAATGCGGGGTCTGGGGAGAGCGGATATAGTGAATGCGGGGTCCGGGGAGAGCGGATATAGTGAATGCAGAGTCCGGGGAGACCAGATATAGTGAATGCAGAGTCCGGGGAGATCAGATATAGTGAATGCAGAGTCCGGGGAGATCAGATATAGTGAATGCAGGGTCCGGGGAGATCAGATATAGTGAATGCAGGGTCCGGGGAGAGCGGATATAGTGAATGCAGAGTCCGGGGAGACCAGATATAGTGAATGCAGAGTCCGGGGAGATCAGATATAGTGAATGCAGAGTCCGGGGAGATCAGATATAGTGAATGCAGGGTCCGGGGAGATCAGATATAGTGAATGCAGGGTCCGGGGAGAGCGGATATAGTGAATGCCGGGTCCGGGAAGACCAAATATAGGGAATGCAGGGTCCGGGGTTTAGAAACATCTCAATGGGGAGTGGGGGACGAGGCCTTAAAATGGAACGTCCCCTTTCGGGTGGAGCTCCACCTTAGGAATACATACTGGAATAATTTTGTTTGTTTAGTTTATTGTCAATTTATAGCAAACGACTTCTGAGAATCATCGTTCTGTCCTGACAGGTTTTCTATGCTATTTTCACAGCTCCCGAGGACAGATACTTCTTGCCTTCTATGAATAAATGGAGGACCGATCTGGGCCTCGCACTCACGGAGGAACAGAGGAATCACGTCTTGTTTTTGGCCATAAGTCTACAATCTCAGACACGTATCAGGAGGCTGGGGACAAATTGTAGACCAGATGGTACAGAACATCTACGGTATTGAACACAATCTTCTCGTTTTGTTGGCAGTGCAGTCAGGAGCGTGGAACGCTACACCACATTTTCTGGCAGTGCCGGCTTATCCGCCCTTCCTGGGAGAAGGTCCAGAAGGTGATCTTTCAGCTCATAGATTGTCAGCTGGCGGACCATCCTGAGGACTTCTCACGTCACCTGACTCTAAAGACCGCTACAAAAAGTCACTGTTGGTTCATTTGATAAGTGCAGCCAGGGTCTGTGTCGTTCAAAAGAAAAAAAAATGCTCAGTTTAGTGTGTACTGCTATAGGATTTTTTTTCCTTAGGAGAGTGCATGTGATCTGCACAGGGCCAATCAGCACTGTCCAAGCAGAGGTCAGGGGTTTTGTATCCTCTTAGAGAAGAAAGAAAACTCCTCCTACAAGCTTTAACATGTGCTCTGCTGAACACTGATAGAAGTCACAAGACTGTTATATACTGCTGATGAGAAAAGGTATTTAGCAGTTTATATTTACTAAAATAATTGCATTTCCATGCTCTGTGTACTGTGGGAGACCAGATATAGTGAATGCGGGGTCCGGGGAGACCAGATATAGTGAATGCAGGGTCCGGGGAGACCGGATATAGTGAATGTGGGGTCCAGGGAGAGTGGATATAGTGAATGCAGGGTCCGGGGAGACCGGATATAGTGAATGCGGGGTCCGGGGAGACCAGATATAGTGAATGCGGGGTCCGGGGAGAGAGGTTATAGTAAATGCGGGGTCCGGGGAGAGCGGATATAGTGAATGCAGGATCCGGTGAGACCAGATATAGTGAATGCAGGGTCCGGGGAGAGCGGATATAGTGAATGCAGGGTCCGGGGAGACCGGATATAGTGAATGCAGGGTCCGGGGAGAGCGGATATAGTGAATGCAGGGTCCGGTGAGAGCGGATATAGTGAATGCAGGGTCCGGTGAGAGCGGATATAGTGAATGCAGAGTCCGGGGAGAGCGGATATAGTGAATGCAGGGTCCGGGGAGAACGGATATAGTGAATGCAGAGTCCGGGGAGAGCGGATATAGTGAATGCAGGGTCCGAGGAGAGCGGATGTAGTGAACGTGGGGTCCGGGGAGAGCGGATATAGTGAATGCGGGGTCCGGGGAGAATGGATATAGTGAATGAAGGGTCCGAGGAGACCAGATATAGTGAATGCAGGGTCCAGGGAGACCAGATATAGTGAATGCAGGGTTCAGGGAGAGCGGATATAGTGAATGCAGGGTCCGAGGAGAATGGATATAGTGAATGCAGGGCCCGGGCAGACCAGATATAGTGAATGAAGGGTCCGAGGAGACCAGATATAGTGAATGCAGGGTCCAGGGAGACCAGATATAGTGAATGCAGGGTTCAGGGAGAGCGGATATAGTGAATGCAGGGTCCGGGGAGAGCGGGTATAGTGAATGCGGGGTCCGGGGAGACCAGATATAGTGAATGCAGGGTCCGGGGAGAGGGGATACAGTGAATGCAGGGTCTGTGGAGAGCGGATATAGTGAATGCGGGGTCTGTGGAGAGCGGATATAGTGAATGCGGGGTCTGGGGAGACCAGATATAGCTCAAAAGAAAAAAAAACTCTTCTAAACGCAAATGCACATAAACGCGGTATTCAAACGCGCCTAAACTAACGTTTTTTAACCTATAGCAGTCAGTTTCCATCATTCAGAAGAAGAAGCAGAAAAAAGAAGAAGAAGAAGAAGAAGAAGAAGGAAGAAGTAGAAGGAAGAAGAAGAACAAGAAAGAAGAAGAAGAAGGAGGAAGGAAGGAAGGAAGGAAGGAAGGAAAGAGAAGAAGAAGGGGAAGAAGAGGAAGAAGAAGAAGAAGAAAGAAGAAGAGGAAGAATTCTTATTCTTTTTCGTCTTCTTGCAGGTCATGGCTCATGCGCAGATTTTTTATTGGTAAAACGATCGGCCGATTTGCCCATCATTGCCGGGAAAATCAGCCAATCATCAAAATCGGCCACCAATTTTCAAACACAACCAATAAAGAAAATGTACAAAAACCCCGAAAAACGGCCAACCAATTAACCCAGTAACGGTGCGAAAATCGGCCGATTTTCGATCCGTCTATGACCGGCATTAGAGCATACCGGGCCCCGTGTACATGAGCCCAAGAAAAGGTTGAAAATACCTTTTTCGAAAATTGCATCAACATCTGAAAGCTTTGGTGAGATTTTAGTTGATTGGATTTGGCTTCACTTCAGCTCTCCCTGATCATTATTCAGTCTGCGCCGATCACCTAAAAAGCCCGTAGCTCCTTGTTAACTATCCATCCCTTGGAGTGGTCCTTCATGACATCCCCATTACCCAGCAGACTCCGAATCTAGCAAACGGCCTAATGCTTTAGACCTGACATTCCTAACAAAGAGACCCGCCAACGTGTGTCTGAAAGGATCCATTTACTACTCAGAAAGCAGAATTACAGTCCTTCAGCCTCTCCGGCAGAAAGATCGTTTTCAGTCACAAAAACCCGTAATATCCTCGGCACCTAGTATTTTAGGTTGATCTCCGCTGGATACATTATGGTAAAAATGCGCATTACTTTTAGTGCTTTTGCTGCGAAGTTCAATAAACCAGCTGAGCCGTGAATGATCTGAGCACCATTTGTAATTTTCCGCCTGAGCTCAATAAAACAATCGTTTAATGATCTTGTAGTTCGACCTACATAACGCAGGTTACACCAGGCGGCGGGAGAGGATATAAATTAAGCAGCATGTCCGGGATGTATGAGCTGTTTAGCTGAAATATGGTTTCATCTGAGAGTGAGCGGAGGAGACGTGACCACGCGACTTACAGGATGACGTCCGCGAAAAACCTTCTCTACATAATTCTGCAGAATGGAAGAGTTTGTAAGGCCCCGTTCACACCTGAGCGATGCTAATGCATTGCGGGTTTTTGTGCGCAATTTTGTGGTGCGTTTTCGGAGCGGCGCTATTCAGTCTGAATGGGCCTCCTTCTGCTCCAGAAACGCGCCAAGTGTTTGTAAGGCCCCGTTCACACCTGAGCGATGCTAATGCATTGCAGTTTTTGTGCGCAATTCTGAGATGTGTTTTCGGAGCGGCGCTATTCAGTCTGAATGGGCCTCCTTCCGCTCCAAAAAAGCTCATGTACCAAATTTTGGCACTGAGCAAAATGCGTTTGGTGTTGAATGTTTCGTCGCACGACAATTGCGGCAAAATCGTACAACGTTTGGAGTGCCATCAAGAAATAATGGTGTCGCAACCGCATCCCGCGTTTTCGGAGCGGCAATCTTCAATCTGAATGGGCCTCCTTCCACTCCAAAAAAGCTCTTGTACCAAATTTTGTCACTGAGCGAAATGCGTTTGGTGTTGCATGTTTTGTGTTTTGTCACGCGACAATTGCGGCAAAATCACACAGTGTTTGGAGTTCCATCAAGAAATAATGGTGTTGCAACCGCATCCCGCGTTTTCGGAGCGGCATTTTTCAATCTGAATGGGCCTCCTTCCGCTTCAAAAAAGCTCATGAACCAAATTTTAGCACTGAGCGAAATGCGTTTGGTGTTGCATGTTTTGTTGCACGAATATTGCAGCAAAATCACACAGTGTTTGGAGTGCCATCAAGAAATAATGGCGTCACAACCGCATCCCGCGTTTTCGGAGCGGCATTTTTCAATCTGAATGGGCCTCCTTCCACTCCAAAAAAGCTCATGAACCAAATTTTGGCGCTGAGCGAAATGCATTTGGCATTGCAAGTTTTGTGTTTTGTCACGCGACAATCGCAGCAAAATCGCACAGCGTTTGGAGTACCATTAAGAAATAATGGTGTCGTAACGGCATCCCGCGTTTTCGGAGCAGCAATTTTCAATTTGAATGGGTCTCCTTCCACTCCAGAAACGCGCCAAAAAAGCTCATGTACCAAATTTTGGCACTGAGCAAAATGCGTTTGGTGTTGCATGTTTTGTCACGCGACAATCGCAGCAAAATCGCACAGCGTTTGGAGTACCATTAAGAAATAATGGTGTCGCAACCGCATCCCGCGTTTTCGGAGCAGCAATTTTCAATCTGAATGGGCCTCCTTCCGCTCCAAAAAAGCTCTTGTACCAAATTTTGTCACTGAGCGAAATGCGTTTGGCGTTGCAAGTTTTCTGTTTTGTCACGCGACAATCGCAGCAAAATCGCACAGCGTTTGGAGTACCATTAAGAAATAATGGTGTCGCAACCACATCCCACATTTTCGGAGCAGCATTTTTCAATCTGAATGGGCCTCCTTCCGCTCCAGAAACGCGCCAAAAAAGCTCATGTACCAAATTTTGGCACTGAGCAAAATGCGTTTGGTGTTGCATGTTTTGTGTTTTGTCGCACGACAACTGTGGCAAAATAGCACAGCGTTTGGAGTGCCATTAAGAAATAATGGCGCCACAACCGCGTCCCCCGTTTTCAGAGCGGCATTTTTCAATCTGAATGGGCTTCTTTCCGCTCCAAAAAAGCTCATGTACCAAATTTTGTCACTGAGTGAAATGCGTTGCAAGTTTTGTGTTTTGTCACATGACAATCGCAGCAAAATCGCACAGCGTTTGGAGTGCCATTAAGAAATAATGGCGCCGCAACCACATCCCACATTTTCGGAGCTGCGTTTCATGCAATCTGAATGGGCCTCCATTCAAATTTTGGCACTGCGAAATGCGGTTGATGTTGCATGTTTTTGTCGCACAGCATTTGGAGTGCCGTTAATAAATAATGGAGCCGCAACCACATCCCGCGTTTTCGGAGCAGCATTTTTCAATCTGAATGGGCCTCCTTCCGCTCCAGAAACGCGACAAAAAAGCTCATGTACCAAATTTTGGCACTGAACGAAATGCGGTTGGCGTTGTATGTTTTTGTGGCACAACAATCGCGGCAAAATCGCACAGCGTTTGGAGTGCCATTAAAAAATAATGGCACCGCATCCCGCGTTTTCGGAGCAGCATTTTTCAATCTGAATGGGCCTCCTTCCGCTGCAGAAACGCGCCAAGTGTTTGTAAGGCCCCATTCAAACCTTTTTTTTTTGCGAAATTTTGTGGTGCGTTTTCGGAGCGGCACTATTCCTTTTGAATGGGCCTTCTTCCGCTCCAGAAAAGCTCATGTACCAAATTTTGGCACTGAGCGAAATGCGTTTGACATTGCATGTTTTGTCGCACGACAATCGCAGCAAAATCGCACAGCGTTTGGAGTGTCGTTAAAAAATAATGGCACCGCAACTGCATCCCGCGTTTTCAGAGCGGCATTTTTCAATCTGAATGGGCGTCCTTCCACTTCAAAACTACTGAGCTGGGGTTCTACTGAGCTGGGGATCTGCTGAATTGGTGTACTACTGCGCTGGGGTACTACATAGCTGGGGTACTACTGAGCTGGGGTTCTACTGAGCTGTGGTTCTACTGTGCTAGGGTTCTACTGAGCTGGGGTCCTACATAGCTGGGGTACTACTGAGCTGGGGTTCTACTGAGCTGGGGACCTGCTGAATTGGGGTACTACTGAGCTGGGGTTCTACTGAGCTGGGGTACTACTGAGCTGGGGTCCTACTGAGCTGGGGTACTACTGAGCTGGGGTACTACTGAGCTGGGGTCCTACTGAGCTGGGGACCTGCTGAATTGGGGTACTACTGAGCTGGGGTACTACTGAGCTGGGGTACTACTGAGCTGGGGTACTACTGAGCTGGGGTCCTACTGAGCTGGGGTTCTACTGAGCTGGGGTACTACTGAGCTGGGGTTCTACTGAGCTGGGGTACTACTGAGCTGGGGTCCTACTGAGCTGGGGTACTACTGAGCTGGGGTCCTACTGAGCTGGGGTACTACTGAGCTGGGGTTCTACTGAGCTGGGGTACTACTGAGCTGGGGTCCTACTGAGCTGGGGTTCTACTGAGCTGGGGTCCTACTGAGCTGGGGTCCTACTGAGCTGGGGTACTACTGAGCTGGGGTTCTACTGGGCCCCTTTAAAACAAATACAAAATTCAACACACACACAAGGCATCTGCCAAGCTTCATTAAAGCTTCAAAAAAGCATCACCAAAGCTTCACAGAAGCATCAAAAACACATCAAAAAAGCATGTTGAAGTAGTAGGCGCTTTAATGTGTGTTAAAGCCAAAGCAAGTGCACATGAACCCTTGGAAATCCATTTTCTTTTCTTTTTTTAACCCTTTCGCTGCCATGTCCTTATGCCGTACAGACCTGACAGCAGCAAGGGGTTTTATACACAATCCAGCGGCTGCAGCCACCAGGATTGTGTATAAAACTGACAGGCAGACTCCTTACATGGTGTTCCCAGCATGTAACCAGGCTCCGCTTGTCCATCTGGGGTCCCGGGGACAGCCATGATGGATGCTGGCGGGTGGACAGGAGAGAGGACAGCAGACGAGCGTCCACTCCCCTCCTTTGTGTGACCCGGAAGGTGACATCCATGATGTCACTTCCAAGTGATGGCTGTCACTTTCCCAGCTAAAATATCCAGAGAAAGGAGCCCAGAGGAGACATTGGGGGTCTTTTAGACCCCGCATGTCTCAATAAAGAGAACCTGTCCCCAAAACATCATCACTTTAAAAAAATAAAGTTAAACCCAAGAACATAACGTCCCCCCCAAAAAAAATGTTGAGCCCCCACACACATACGAACATAAACGCACACATCAGGGCGCCTACGCGTGAAAACGTTGCTTGTGATACCCATGCTACATATCACAGCATGCAATGGAGTGAGAGCAATAGTTCTAGCACCAGACTTCCTCCATAATGCTAAACCAATGACCTGCATTTACTGTTGACTGGCTCACTACCTCTGCTGGAAGTTTAGTCCAAGCATCAACTTGGAGCTGGGGACCTGCCGAATTAGGGTACTACTGAGCTGGGGTACTACTGAGCTGGAGTACTACTGAGCTGGGGTTCTACTGAGCTGGGGTACTACTGAGCTGGGGTTCTACTGAGCTGAAGTACTACTGAGATGGGGTTCTACTGAGCTGGGGTACTACTGAGCTGGGGTTCTACTGAGCTGAAGTACTACTGAGCTGGGGTTCTACTGAGCTGAAGTACTACTGTGCTGGGGTCCTACTGAGCTGGGGTCCTACTGAGCTGGGGTCCTACTGAGCTGGGGTCCTACTCAGCTGGGCTTCTACTGAGCTGGGCTTCTACTGAGCTGAAGTACTACTGAGCTGGGGTCCTATTGAGCTAGGGTACTACTGAGCTGGGGTTCTACTGAGCTGAAGTACTACTGAGCTGGGGTTCTACTGAGCTGGGGAACTACTGAGCTGGGGTTCTACTGAGCTGAAGTACTACTGAGCTGGGGTTCTACTGAGTTGGGGTTCTACTGAGCTGAAGTACTCCTGAGCTGGGGTTCTACTGAGCTGGGGTACTACTGAGCTGGGATTCTACTGAGCTGAAGTACTACTAAGCTGGGGTTCTACTGAGCTGGGGTACTACTGAGCTGGGGTTCTACTGAGCTGAAGTACTACTGAGATTGGGATCTACTGAGCTGGGGTACTACTGAGCTGGGGTTCTACTGAGCCCCTTTGAAACGTCGCCGATTGAAAATATAGGGTACTGAAGTTTGATGAAATTTCATTGGCGCACCCAAATGTAAGGTTTGTTGGGTATCTATTTACTCGGCACAAACTCGTCTTTTATATTTTATCAAAAATGTGGGTAATTTATTGTGTTTGTTTGCGCTAAAATTCACTTTAGTGTGATTTTTACTAAGATTTTGCATTTCCTAGATCTTTGTAATAATATCGTGTGACATAAAAAATTGGAACTACCAATTGGTAGAGATTGGTAGAGAGGGATGGAGGACACCGAGTGGAGGCCAGTGGAGGGATTGGCAGAGAAAGATGGAGGACACTGAGTGGAGGCCAGTGGAGGGATTGGCAGAGAGCGGTGGAGGACACTGAGTGGAGGCCAGTGGAGGGATTGGCAGAGAGCGGTGGAGGACACTGAGTGGAGGCCAGTGGAGGGATTGGCAGAGAAAGATGGAGGACACTGAGTGGAGGCCAGTGGAGGGATTGGCAGAGAGGGATGGAGAACACTGAGTGGAGGCCAGTGGAGGGATTGGCAGAGAGGGGTGGCAGATACAGAACGGTTAGTAAGGTGGATGAGTCTGGCAGCAGCATTCATGATAGACTGAAGAGGGGATAGCCTGCGATGAGGTCGGCCAATGAGGAGGGAGTTACAATAGTCAAGGCGAGAGATAACCAGGGAGTGAATACGTTGCTTAGTTGTTTCAGAGGTTAAGAACACTTACCTGCCTGCTCACGGTCTTCTCCGGCGCTGTAAAGTGAGCTGTGCAGCTCGGCCTACAGCGCCAGGACGGTCCATGTGTGCCAGAATGACAGAATCCTGTGCAGGACTAACGCCATCCCGCGCCTGCCAATGAAGATGGCCATAGTCTGGCACACAGGAGAAGATGCCACCATCGGCGAGGGACCATTGGAAAGGTGAGTATTAACCCCTTCAGTTCCGCTTTAATATTGTATTAAAAAAAAAAAGGGATCAAAAAGACATCGCCGATACCGTTTTTCTATTTACAGCCACTTTCTCCGAAGATGACACAACTGTCTCGGGGCCTCATCAACACGCCTACAGACGAGGAGAAATGTGCGCCAATTTAATAGATTTAAAGGGGCGTTCAGTGTTCAAACATGAAGTGAAAAACCTGCCCACATACCCCTCGCTGCTGGTCAGTGGGGATCTTGCTGCTGAGAAACCCCCGCTGATCGGCTGTTTGAACAGGCCTGGCAAGCAGTTCTAAGGCTGGCTCCGCTCAGATCTGCTCCGCTTTTATCTGCACGAGGCGGACCAACATCTGTAGTGCTAATAGCGGATTGTTCCCGGCGAGGAGACCTTCGCTGATTAGTAGCGAGTCTGAAAAACTTTAAAGAGGAACATTTCCGCACCTAAAACTAATATACACTCACCGGCCACTTTATTAGGTACACCTATACAATTGCTCAGTAACACAAATTGCTAATCAGCCAATCACATGGCAGCGACGCAATGTATTTAGGCATCTCGACGTGGTGAAGACGACTTGCTGAAGTTCAAATCACAATGGGGAAGAAAGGGGATTTAAGTGACTTTGAACATCGCATAGTTGTTGGTGCCTTATAAGTATTTCAAAAACTGCTGATCTACTGGGATTTTCATGCACAACCATCTCTAGGGTGCAAAGAGAATGGTCCGAAAAAGAGAAAATATTCAGTGAGTGGCAGTTTTGTGGATGTAAATGCCTTGTTGATGTCAGAGGTCAGAGGATAATGGGCAGACTGGTTGCTGCGACATTCAGATGGTAGGCTCAGAATTTGGCGTAAACAACATTAAAGCATGGACCCATCCTGCCTTGTATCAATGGTTCAGGCTGGCAGTGGTGTCATGGTGTGGTGGATCCATCCTGCCTTGTATCAATGGTTCAGGCTGGTGGTGGTGGTGTCATGGTGTGGGGGATCCATCCTGCCTTGTATCAACGGTTCAGGCTGGTGGTGGTGGTGTCATGGTGTGGTGGACCCATCCTGCCTTGTATCAATGGTTCAGGCTGGTGGTGGTGATGTCATGGTGTGGTGGATCCATCCTGCCTTGTATCAATGGTTCAGGCTGGTGGTGGTGTCATGGTGTGGGGGATCCATCCTGCCTTGTATCAATGGTTCAGGCTGGTGGTGGTGGTGTCATGGTGTGGTGGACCCATCCTGCCTTGTATCAATGGTTCAGGCTGGTGGTGGTGGTGTCATGGTGTGGGGGAGATTTTCTTGGCACCAGGAAGGTGGACCTAATAAAGTGGCAGGGGAGTATATATATATATATAATTGTGCAAAAGTGAAGTAAATGAAGAATGCTCTCAGCAACAGAAGTGTTAACAGTTTTATCAATTAAGGCCCCATGTACACGGGACACTCCTGAACGATGGAAACTGACTGCTGGAAAACGTAGGTAAAAAAAAGGTCTGCTTAGCCACGTTTGCATAACGCGTTTATGTGCGTTTGCGTTTAGAAGCATTTTTTAAAGATAAGCACAGGAGAACCTCCCAAATGCCCAGAATGCACTGAAATGTGGTAAATTATTAACTATTTCAGACTGTTTCAGAGAAATACAGAGAGTAGAAGCAGAGACAGTGAGTTGCTCATTAACATATCTTTTGTTTCCAAGGTTGGGAAAGGTCTGGGGTGTGGATGGTCATTAACATATCTTTTGTTTCCAAGGGTGGGAGAGGTCTGAGGTGTGGATGGTCATTAACATATCTTTTGTTTCCAAGGGTGGGAGAGGTCTGAGGTGTGGATGGTCATTAACATATCTTTTGTTTCCAAGGGTGGGAGAGGTCTGGGGTGTGGATGGTCATTAACATATCTTTTGTTTCCATGGGTGGGAGAGGTCTGAGGTGTGAATGGTCATTAACGTATCTTTTGTTTCCAAGGGTGGGAGAGGTCTGAGGTGTGAATGGTCATTAACATATCTTTTGTTTCCAAGGGTGGGAGAGGTCTGAGGTGTGGATGGTAATTACAATGTGTGACAAGCTTGGTAGGAACATCCTGTGTTCAGTGTTTTGTCCATCTGAGCACCTTTAAAACGCTTTGCATGCATTTTTCATGATAAAAAAAGGCTCTGGACAAACCCCCTTTAAACACGATTTGCCGCATTTACAAGCATTTTGCGTTTGAAATGCTGATAAAATCTACTCATGAACGTTCAAAAAAACGACCGTAAACTCAAATGCCTGTAAATGACTGTAAACGACGACGTGTACATGGACACATAGGAGAACATTAGGGAGAGTTCAGGGGCTGCTGAAAAAACGCTGAACAGCTCCAAAACCTGAGTTTATCAGCTGCAGTGTACATGAGCCCTTACAAAATGGAAAGTAAATAAACAGAAGAAATCCAAATCCAATCAATATTTGGTGTGACCACTCTTTGTCTTCTGCTAGGTAGACTTGCGCACAGTTTATGGAGGAACTCGGCAGGTAGGTTGTTCCAAACATTTTGGAGAACTAAGCACAGATCTTCTGCGGATGTCGGCTGCCTCACAATCTTCTGTCTCTTCATGTCATCCCAGATAGACTCCATGATGGTGAGATCAAGGCTCTGTGGGGGCCAAACCATCACTTCAAGACTCCTTGTCCTTTTTTACACTGAAGATTTTTCTTAGCAACATTGGCTGTATGTTTGGGGTTGTTGTTCTGCTGCAGAATACATTGGGGGCCAATCACACACCTCCCTGATGATGTGGCATGATGGATAAGTATCTGCCTGTATTTCTCAGCACTGAGGACACCATTGATCCTGACCAAATCTCCAACTCCATTTGCAGAAATGCAGGAACCTCCAGCATAATACAGTTGCCTGCAGACACTCATTGCTGCACCGCTCTCCAGCCCTTTCACTACAAACTGCCTCCAGCTACAGGCAAATATTTCACATTTTTACTCATCAGTCCAGAGCAGCTGTTGCCAATTTTCTTCCCCCCAGTTCCTATGTTTTCAGACATATTTGAGATGCTTAGCCTTGTTTCCATGTTGGAGGTTTGGCGTTTTAGCAGCAATTCTTCCATGAAGACCACTTCTGGCCAGACAGTAGATGGATGTAGCTGGGTCCTACTGGTTTCCACCAGTTCTGTGCTGATGGCACTTCTGGACATCTTCTGATGTAAAAGCGAAGTAAGCCTGATGTGTCTTTCATCTGCTGCATTAGGTTTTCTTGGCCAACCACTGCGTCTACGGTCCTCACGATACCTAACCACTGCATCTACAGTCCTTAACATTACCCAATCACTGCATCTACAGTCCTCAATGTTACCCAACCACTGCAACTACGGGCCTCAATGCTACCCAACCACTGCATCTACAGTCCTCAACGTTACCCAACCACTGTATCTACGGGCCCTTAATGTTACCCAACCATTGCATCTACGGGCCTCAATGTTACCCAACCACTGAATCTACAGTCCTCAACTTTACCCAACCACTGCATCTACGGGCCTCAACGTTACTCAACCACTGCATCTACAGGCCTCAATGTTACTCAACTATTGCGTCTACAGTCCTCAACGTTACCCAACCACTGCGTTTACAGTCCTCAATGTTACCCAACCACTGCGTCTACAGTCCTCAACGTAACCCAACCACTGCGTCTACAGTCCTCAACGTTACCCAACCACTGCGTCTACAGTCCTCAACGTTACCCAACCACTGCGTCTACAGTCCTCAACGTTACCCAACCACTGCGTCTACAGTCCTCAACGTTACCCAACCACTGCGTCTACAGTCCTCAACGTTACCCAACCACTGCGTCTACAGTCCTCAACGTTACCCAACCACTGCATCTACAGTCCTCAACGTTACCCAACCACTGCGTCTACAGTCCTCAACGTTACCCAACCACTGCGTCTACAGTCCTCAACATTTCACATTTCTTTGTGCTCCTTAAAAAAAGCTTGAACAGCACCTCTCGAAACCCCAGTCTGCTTTTAAATCTTTGCCTGGGAGAGACCTTGCTGATGCAGTATAGCTACCTTGTGTCTTGCTGTGCTCAGCCTTGCCATGGTGTATGACCTGTAACATAAAACTGTCTTCCACAACTTCACCTTAGTAGCAGAGTTTGGCTATTCCTCACCTACTTTTAAGCCTACATATAGTGAATGCCTGTGTTTCAACCTACATACTGTATGAAATTGATGATCATTAGCACTTGCTTGGTACAACTGGTTAATTTTGAATCCTACAAAATCCGTGACTTTGTGCAAGTGTACAAAGTGTGCAAGTGCAAGAACTGGTGCTGGTTTGAAGTCAAAGGGTGGTCACAACAAATATTGATCTGATTTAGATCTTCCTTCTGTTCGCTCACTTTGAATTTTGTAAATTGATAAAAAAAAAAACAAATAAAAATATACATTTTTCAAGCATTCTTACTTTACAGCATTCCTTCATACCTGCCTAAAACTTTTGCATATGCATATTCTATTTACTTCTTATATTTGCTACCTGGTTTCTAGCCTAGGCCAAATTGATGACATGCATCCCAGGAGTCTTCATGGGAGGAGGGGATTACTCAGGTAACCCTCCTGCCTGCATGCCTGAGCTAAGGGCAGATGTATTCCAGGAAGTAAATGCTACATGAATGATCTGACCTTACTCAAGATGGCCATGGCGAGAAATGTGTTTTTTAAAGTGACAAAATAAATCATGGAGACATGGATGGAGGGGGGAGTTTTCTTTGAATAATTAAAATGAATGAAATAGTGTTTTCGATTTGTGGTGCTTAGATGGGGTTTAGTTCCACTTTAATGCTACTGACAGGCTGCTTTAGGTATGTCATTTTTTTTAACCTCCTCGGCGGTCTGATTATTTCCGATTTTTTGTGCTGAAAGCTGTACATTTTTTTGCATGGAAACATGTAGTTTTTTATTGTAGGCTGTAATTTTTAGGAATAACTCACTGAAATCTGTCCGAACAAGAGTCTAGTAAACATTCCGGATATGATAAAACTTGAAACACGAAATCATAAATTATAATTTAATAAATAATCATAAAAAATAATAATATAATAATAATAAATTTAATTCAATAATATAATCAAACCAAAAACACTGAAATTTGAAATACAGAGGCAAATTCGCACATCGCTGAGCAAAGTCGCAGAATCGTTTTCAGTGTCTGATGAGGAATTTCCCCCACGAATCATTATCACTCAATTCTGCAAATGGTTCTGATTTACTATCGCTGTTCTCTAGCCGGTCTAAAACCGCTTTTGACGTAAAGGGATGCTTTTTGGACGCCATGGACGTTTCTCAGTTTCCAGGCAGAAAGAACAGTAAAAATGCAGGCAGGGCGCCGGACAAAGCACTCGGGACAAAATGTATGTGAAATGCATTGAAGCAGCAATGTTTTACTATGTAATAATCATTTAAAAAAAAATGAAATTTTTTAAAAATTTGAAATTTGCCGCCGGTTCCGATGTCCGTACGTCCCGACATCACAGGGACCGGAACACGGAAGCCGGATGCCGGCATCGGCCGGAGGAGATGGCCGGGGACGCTGCAGGGGACGCATCGTGGGAGTGAAGGACAAGGTAAGTGCTGCAGGGACCCCCTGAGCAACGCCGCATGGTAAGCCCAAGTGTAGCTCAGGGTTACCGCTCTTGGTACTCAAATTTTACCCCGAGCTAAATACCGCCAGGGGGGTTAATTTACCTATAGCGCCACATAAAGGGGTTAAGTATTATTTAACCGCTTAAGGACCGCCCTATAGCAGATATACGGCTACAGGGCGGCGCCTGTGCGCAGGATCACATATATATATATATACAGTACACGTCATTTTGCACTTCTGGGTAGGGGGCGCGTGCGAGTCGCACGTGCGCCCTACCCACACTGCAATGCGCGGCTGTGGATGTCATTCACTGGGTCCCGGCCAGTAATTACCCACCAGCGCCCGGTGATTACCGCCAATCACCGACCGGGAGGAAGATTGTTTTGTTTACAAACAATCTTCCTCCCTGTCAGCTTGAGCACACTGCACACTACAGCTATCCAAAACAGTGTGCTTACAGTGAAGCACACCCCCGCCCCCCTAGTAAAACACTCCCAGCACACAGTTAACCCTTTGATCGCCCCTCACATTAACCCCTTCCTGCCCAGTGCCATTACTACAGTGTCAGTGCTTTTTTTTTTTTTTTAGCACTGATCACTGTATTGGTGTCACTGGGGTGTCAGTGACACCAAATAAGTTCCCCCCCCCCAGTGTCAGAATGTCCGCAGTCCCGCTAAAATTCTCTGATCGTTGCCATTACTAGTAGAAGAAAAACAAATTCCATTATCTATACCGCCGTTTCTAAACGCTATAACTTTCACGTAAACCAATTAATTTACACAGATTGGGATTTTTTGTTAGCAAAGACATATCACAGAATACATTTAAGACGAAATTTGGTTTTTTTTTTCAATTTTCTTACTGGACATGTTTAATAGCAAAAAGTCCAAAATATTGTTGTTTTTTTTCAAAATTGTCAGTCTTTTTTTGCTTATAGCCCAAAAAAAAAAGAAAGAGGCGATCAAATACCACCAAAAGAAAGCTCAGTTCGTGGGAAAAAAAGGAAATAAACTTCATTCCCCCTGCCCACACACACCCCCCCCCCATCCTATCCATCACCACCACCAACACCACTATCATTCCCGCCTCGCAAGCCAAAGTCCTTGGCGTCATTCTTGACTCGAACCTCTCCTTCCTCCCTCATGTCAAATCACTTACAAACACCTGCAGGCTCCACCTCCGCAACATTGCCAAGATACGCACATTCCTCACCCCAGACACCACTAAACTACTCGTACACTCCCTCATCATCTCACGCCTGCTCTACTGCAACTCCCTCCTCACCGGCCTACCTCAGTGCAGGCTCTCCCCGCTCCAGACCATCCTGAACTCAGCGGCTAGACTCATCCACCTCACCACCCGCTCCACATCCGCCACCCCCCTCTGCCTCTCCCTCCACTGGCTCCCGATTGCCCAACGCATCAAATTTAAACTCCTAACCCTGACCTAGAAAGCCGTTCATAACACTGCCCCTGACTACCTCTCCAACCTGATCCCCAAGTATTACCCTACCCGTACCCTTCGCTCCTCACAGGACCTCCTTCTATCCTGCTCCCTGGTCTCCTCCTCCCATGCACGACTGCAAGACTTCTCCAGGTCCTCCCCCATCCTCTGGAACTCACTGCCCCAATCCATCCGACTGTCGCCTTCCCTCCCCACATTCAGGCGCTCCCTCAAAACCCATCTCTTCAGGGAAGCCTACCCCACCCTCACCTAACGGCCATCCTCCCTCATTCCCCCACCACTTCATTCCCCTCAGCCACTTCCTTCTGTACCATCACCCCCTCCCTCCTAGATTGTAAGCTCGAAAGAGTAGGGCCCTCTTACCCCTCGTACGCTGTCTGTTTTTGTTGTACTGTGCCATGTATTGTCCCCCCCTATTGTACAGCGCTGAGCAAACCCTTTGGCGCTTTATAAACTCGATGTAATAATAATAATAATTAATAATTTGGGTACAGCGTTGCATGACCGCGCAATTGTCAGTTAAAGTAACACAGCGCCGTAATGCAAACAATGGCCTGGTCATGAAGGGGGGTAAATCCTCTGGAGGGCGAGGAGTTAAATAGTGTCAAGGTAGAAGAACATCAGCCACGTAGCCACGTGTTCACACTTCGCTGGTTGTATCGCACTTATCTAAACGCTGTTTAATGCTGACACAAGTCTTCAGATGAGCTTTTCACACTTTATTCTTGAATTTCCATCAGCAGCTGTGAAGGGTGAGGTGCCCCAGATATTAGCCGAGTAGACGAATCTTAAAAACCGTCTCTGCCCAAGAGGCCTTTTATTTGTCCATCCGAAGCCCCTAGATTGTCACACCTTTCATGCATGTAAAAGCCTGTGATTGGCTTTTCTTGGCACCTGGAGAACAATGGATTACCAGTCTAAAATGTACAATCAAGCTAACAGACAGTGTGCTGCAGATAAAGCTGAAATCCAGACAGATAGAAATCCACAAATTAAAGCCGAGTTCCAGCTGAATGAAAAAAAAAAATAAAAGTCAGCAGCTACAAAAACTGTAGCTGTGGACTTTTAGAATACCGACACTTTCCCGTCCCTCGGTCCCGTGGTGTCCTCACCAGCGCTGGTGTCACAGGCCGTCTAATCTCCTCGCTCCTTAGTGTGGGCCCCCGGCTGTGACAGCTTGCGGCTTCACAGCCGGGTACCCACTGCGCATGTGCGAGAAGCGCTGCAGTTTGTGAATGGTCCCGTAGTCTTCTGGGACCTGTCATGTGTCCCACAAGACTACGGGGAGGGGGGGGGAGGACAACTTCCGCTTTCGATCGTCTTAGGCGATAGTGAATGGTCCCGTAGTCTTCTGGGACCTGTCACGTGTCCCAGAAGACTACGGGGGGGGGGGGGGGGGACAACTTACGCCTTCATTTGCCTTAGGCGATAGTGAATGGTCCTGTAGTCTTCTGGGACCTGTTACGTGTCCCACAAGACTACGGGAAAGGAGGGGGAGGACAACTTCCGCCTTCGATTGCCTTAGGCGATAGTGAATGGTCCCGTAGTCTTCTGGGATCTGTCACGTGTCCCAGAAGACTACGGGGGGGGGGGGAGGACAACTTCCGCCTTCATTCGCCTTAGGCGATAGTGAATGGTCCCGTAGTCTTCTGGGACCTGTCACGTGTCCCAGAAGACTACGAGAGGGGGGGGGGGGGGGAGGACAACTGCTGCCTTCATTCGCCTTAGGCGATAGTGAATGGTCCCGTAGTCTTCTGGGACCTGTCACGTGTCCCAGAAGACTACGAGAGGGGGGGGGGGGGGGGGGGGAGGACAACTGCTGCCTTCATTCGCCTTAGGCGATAGTGAATGGTCCCGTAGTCTTCTGGGACCTGTCACGTGTCCCAGAAGACTACGGGGGTGGGGGGGGGGGGAGGACAACTTCTGTCATCATTCGCCTTAGGCGATAGTGAATGGTCCCGTAGTCTTCCGGGACCATGTACCAGAAGACTACGAGGAGGACAACTTCCGCTTCCGATCGCCTTAGGCGATCGCGGAAGTGGGAGCGGGTACCTGTCAAATTCGGGTACCCGCTCCCCAAATGTGCCAATCCTTAACGGGGTGCGGGAGACAAAGCATTAAAGCGGAAATTCCCCTTTTGGGTGGAGCTCCGCTTTAAAGCGGTATTAAACCCAAAACAAAAAAATGTCATATATTGCAGCTTACCAATCATTAGATGTGGTGGCTGCATTGGTTTTCTTTTTTTTTAGGATTTTCCCATCTATTTTCACCTGGTGATCTGGACAGTAGCACACCACCTGTTTTAGAACGCCTCAACTCTGGATGAAGGAGCACAGGGGGCACCTTCGGACAACAGCATTGTCAGTCTGGGAGGAGGGGAGTGTCAGATTTAGATACATTAACAAATTGAAGCCAAACTCCACCTAACACTTTATAATCAAGTTACAGAAAACAGCTTTTTTTCCTTTTGGGATAAAGGTTTTACAAAATAAGAGCTGATCATTGGAAGAACCCCTGTTTTGGGCCAGTAAAACCCTGTGGCTGAGCTGCGTTTTTTCGCCCTCCCCCCAACAGCTAATCCCTTTAACTGCAGAGAGAGTGGCTGGGGGTATACACATGCTGCGGTTGTGATACTTTGCTTCGCAGCCATGGCAGGATTATTATTGTTGCTTTTAATTGAATGGGGCTGCTCTGCAAGCACCCCGCCACTGCATTTGTACAGCTGACTGTATCCAGGCTAGGACATCTGTCCCTATCCGCACCTAAACACTACATTCATACAGCAATGGCCGCTGTCAGCCCGTTATTCATTTAAATGGGCTGAACGGCCACTGCTGATCACATAATCCGATCATTCCAGCAGAATATGGCGGTGCAGCCGTGTGAAAGGGGCCTAAAAAGAAGAATAAAGTGATAAAAAAATGAAACTAACAAGCATGTTATACTTATCTAGTCTGTGCAATAGTTTTGGACAGAGCAGCCCCAATCCTCCTCTTTTTGTGTCCCCCGCCAGTGCTCTTGGCTCCCCCCCACCCAGTGCCCCCATAGAACGCCACTTTCTATGGGGTCACTCATGCGGGTTCACTCCCGAGCCTCCCTGTATGTGTCTATTGACACAGACAGTAGTGTTGAGCCCTGCCCCCCACTTCCTTATTGTACGATTTGATTGAAAGCAGCGGGAACCAATGGCTCCAGCTGCTATTAATCTGCCCAGTGAGGAGGGACGCAGCCAGGAGAGCTGCAGCTCTTGGGCACAGTTCTGGATCAAGGTCTAACTCAAGTATAGGGGGGGTGAAGGGGGATCCTCTGCAAACAGGTTTTTTTACCTTAATGCATAGAATGCATTAAGGTAAAAAACCTTAAAGAGGAGCACAAGGCTCCGCCCAAAAAATTAAAAGTTGTCAGCTACAAATACTGTAGTTGCTGACTTTTAATATAAGGACACTTACCTGTCCAGGGGTCCAGCGCCATCATCACCCGGGCTAGTTCTTCACTAGCCTCCAGGTTCCCGGCGCCGCCATTGCAAGTAAGGGAAACCGGAAGTGAAGCCTTCCGGCTTCCTACTGAGCATGCTCGGGCCGCGCTGGGCCTTGTGATTGGTCTTGCAGTCTTCTGGGACCTGTGAAGTGTCCCAGAAGACAGTGGGCAGAAGGAGGGGGCCAAACTTCCATCTCAGTTTGCCACAGCGTACTGAGCCAGAAGAAGGAGCAGGTACCTGTCAAAACCAGGAACCCGCTCCCCCCCCCCCAAAAAAACATGCCAAATGTGGCAGTGGAGGGGGGGAGGGTGCCAACAAGTGGAGCTTCCCCTTTTGAGTGGCTCTCCGCTTTAAGACTTTAAAAGCACTTTAACCACTTCCCGTCCAGCCCATGTATATAAACGGCCGGACGGTGGCCGTGCAGGGTCAGGTGGCCGTTTAAAAACATCCTCCCCGCTCCCTGCTTGTGCGCGCTCCCTGGGAGCACGCAGCACCGCGATCCGGTGCCGCTGTGTCCTCCGGACACAATGGAACACCGATCGCTGTACAGGACCTCTGTGTGAGGTCTCGATCATGTGATTACTGATTGGCCAATCAGTGATCACAAAGACTAGTAAGCAAGATATCACTTCCTGACATCATTGCTTACTACGTGTGAAATCTGTGAATGATCACAGATATCACATGGTACAGGGCTATTCACAACAGCCTTGTACCATGTGACAAGCTGTGACCAATCACAGCTCACACAGTATTTCTCAATGGCTGCAAGAATGTAGCCAGAGAGAAGGAGACATGATTGCTTTTACAGACTTTATGGGTGTAAAAGCAATCAGTGTGAAAAAAAAAAATCTTTATCACCCCCCACAAGTAGTAAAGTGTCACCATGGAGACACTACTGCTGGGGTGACAGTATGTAAAAAAAATAATATAAAAAAAATAAAATAAAAATGTAAAAAAAAGTTTTTTTTTATAATTATAATGCTTGTTATAAACTAATTTGGGTTATTTTATTTTTTTTTACTAAAAAGATAACTGAATACATTTTGGCCAAGATTTATGAAGAAAGATTATTTATTTGCAAAATTTTATAAGAAAAACAAGTTTTTTTCAAAATGTTTGGACTTTTTCATTTATATAGCACAAAAAAATAAAAATCCCAGCGGTGCATAAATAAAAAACAACGAAATAAAGTTTTATCTGTCTCAAAAAAAATGCTAAAAATTCATATGTGTACAGTGTTGCATGACCGCGCAATTGTCATTCAAAGTGTGATAGCGCTGAAAGCTGAAAAGTGGCCTGGACAGGAAGGAGGTGAAAGTGTCCGGACTGGAAGGAGGTGAAAGCGTCCGGACTGGAAGAGGGTGAAAGCGTCCGGACTGGAAGAGGGTGAAAGCGTCCGGACTGGAAGGGGGTGAAAGCGTCCGGACTGGAAGGGGGTGAAAGCGTCCGCACTGGAAGGGGGTGAAAGCGTCCGCACTGGAAGGGGGTGAAAGCGTCCGCACTGGAAGGGGGTGAAAGCGTCCGGACTGGAAGGGGGTGAAAGTGTCCGGAACTGGAAGGGGGGGAAAGCGTCCCGACTGGAAGAGAGGGAAAGCGTCCGGACCGGAAGGGGGTGAAAGCGTCCGGACCGGAAGGAGGTGAAAGCGTCCGGACCGGAAGGGGGTGAAAGCGTCCGGACCGGGAGAGGGTGAAAGCGTCCGGACC
Organism: Staurois parvus; assembly: GCF_062004578.1. NCBI lineage: Eukaryota > Metazoa > Chordata > Amphibia > Anura > Ranidae > Staurois > Staurois parvus. The sequence goes on along the minus strand of NW_028319200.1, from coordinate 328,883 downwards.
GGAAGGGGGTGAAAGCGTCCGGAATGGAAGGGGGTGAAAGCGTCCGGAATGGAAGGGGGTGAAAGCGTCCGGAATGGAAGGGGGTGAAAGCGTCCGGAATGGAAGGGGGTGAAAGCGTCCGGACTGGAAGGGGGGGGAAGCGTACAGACTGGGAGGGGGTGAAAGCGTCCGGACCGGGAGGGGGTGAAAGCGTCCGGACCGGGAGGGGGTGAAAGCGTCCGGACCGGGAGGGGGTGAAAGCGTCCGGACCGGGAGGGGGTGAAAGCGTCCGGACCGGGAGGGGGTGAAAGCGTCCGGACCGGGAGGGGGTGAAAGCGTCCGGACTGGAAGGGGGTGAAAGTGTCTGGACTGGAAGGGGGTGAGAGCGTCCGGACTGGAAGGGGGTGAAAGTGTCCGGACTGGAAGGGGGTGAAAGTGTCCGGACTGGAAGGGGGTGAAAGTGTCCGGACTGGAAGGGGGTGAAAGTGTCCGGACTGGAAGGGGGTGAGAGTGTCCGGACTGGAAGGGGGTGAATGTGTCCGGACTGGAAGGGGGTGAAAGCGTCCGGACCGGAAGGGGGTGAAAGCGTCCGGACTGGAAGGGGGGGAAAGCGTCCGGACCGGAAGGGGGTGAAAGCGTCCGGACTGGAAGGGGGGGAAAGCGTCCGGACCGGGAGGGGGTGAAAGTGTCCGGACTGGAAGGGGGGTGAAAGCGTCCGGACTGGAAGGGGGTGAAATTGTCTGGACTGGAAGGAGGGGAAAGTGTCCGGACTGGAAGGGGGTGAAAGTGTCCGGACTGGAAGGGGGTGAAAGTGTCCGGACTGGAAGTGGTTAAACCAAGACTCTAATAATAAATAGGACCTTGTTTATGATGCACAACGCCTCAGCAAATTAGTGTCATTCAGATCAGCTCCGCCTGCTGTGGATGTCAATAATATGCATACAGTCCATTTCATTGGTATATATAAATAAAGAAACGCACATCACAATTCAAACAACGATTTCTCATTTCATTTGAATTCTTAATTATTTCATTCGATGAGAGCAACATGCGTTCCGGTGTTTTTCCGATCGGATCAAATCACATTGATCATGCGAGACAAAACATTTTGATTTCTATCCAATCAAACTATAACATCGGGGGGCCTGCTTGTTTTCAGAATCGCAGTGTGTACGTGTTGTAGAATCTAGAGCGAGGCGTTGGGGCTGCAAGGAATGAGCAACGTCAATTGTAAATTAGAGCTGAATTGAATAACTGGCCCAATGTGTGCTGATGAGTGCATTGATTTTTTATTTAAACCAAACAAGGAGCATCTGACACTTGGCAGGTAAAACTCCATCCACACGTTCTCCTGAATGAATACATTAGGACTGGATAATCTCCCAATTCACAAATCCTGGCAAATGAGGTTTATGATCTGGGCAGTTTATTGGGGTTCAGATGACTTAGCGGGACGTGTCTATCTTTCTACCTATCCATTCAGTCGTATCCGACCCTTGGTGATTGCATGGACCCAGGGGCGGACTGACCATTCGAGAACTCGGGCACTGCCCGGGGTCAGTAGGGGGCCCCATGAAATGCCCCTGGTACCTTTTATAGCCTTTTTTGAGTGTGTGTACGGACACAGGGGCCCCATGATCCCCTGTTGCCCATGAGTTGTCAGTCCGCCCTTGCATGGACCGTCACTCGTAAGTGACTTTTTACATGAATTCTCTTAGCAATTATTTTTACAGGGTAGGTTGCCAGGTCCTTCCCCAACCCCCCACCATGCAGGAGATCCTACATGGCCAGGGATGAAACTAGGACAATTTAGACTGGAGCAAATTAACCTACCAGCATGTCTTTGGAGTGTGGGAGGAAACCCACGCAAGCACAGAGAGAACATGCAAACTCCATGCAGGAGGCGCCATGGTTGGGAATTGGACCCCTGACCCATTTACTGCAGGGCAAACGTGCTAACCACTAAGCCACTGTGCCGCCCGCACATGTCTATGGAAAGCTGCAAATCCTGGATTAACCACTTCCCGTCTGGCCCATGAACATAAACGGCCAGACGGGAGCAGTGCAGGAGCGGGTGTCCGTTTATAGCCGATGGCTTTATGGGACCTCTGTGTGAGGTCCTGCTCATGTGAACACTAATTGGCCAATCAGTGAGCACATGAATAGTAGTACACAAGATGTCACTTCCTGACATCATTGCTTGCTACTAGTCAAATCTGTGACTGATCACAGAGATCATATGGTACAGGGCTATTCAGAACAGCCTTGTTTGACGATTGAGCGCATAGAGGCATGGACGCTGTACATGACAGCCAGTAAGCTCCAAGGATCAGGCCCTCAAATCCCTCTTGTATTGAACTGTATTGTTACTGTTTTGTCTCCCACTATAATGTAAAGTGCTCAGCAAACCATTGGCGCCATAAATCCTGTATAATAATAATAATCTTCTTAGGTCTAAGCCATGTTCTCTCTTGTCCTTCCTCCCTCCTCCCTTTGTCCATGGAATGCATACGGAGGTCAATAGGATCTCTTATCCTAAATAACACACAGATAGATAAGCTTTAGGGCTGTAGACCGCTAATTAGTCTGGTTCCAGGGGGTCTGCTTGAAAACCACTTTCCTCTGCCCGATCGTAAAACAATAAGTCAGTCATGACCTGTTAGGCCATTAGAGATAGAGTGTGCCATAAAATGTACATTCCGCATGAGTCATTTTTCATACAAATTCATAAACGTCAGCAGGAACTGGGCACATTAATATGAAGAACGACATATCAGACTGGATTTCGCTCCACTTCCTTAAACTGAACCTCTCCAAAACCGAGTTTCTTGTCTTCAGCCCAGCCCGGACCCCACCCCCCCATTGACTTCTCCATCACGTCCAACAATGTCACTATCAGGCCCGCCCCGCAGGCCAGAGTACTTGGTGTCATTCTGGACTCCAACATATCCTTCCAGCCCCAAGTCCAATCTTTAACAAACTCATGCAGACTCCACCTCCGCAACATGCAGACTCCACCTCCGCAACATCGCCAAAATACGCACGTTCCTAACCCCAGAAACCACTAAACAGCTCATCCACTCCCTCATCCTATCACGACTCGACTACTGCAACTCCCTCCTCACTGGCCTGCCTCCTGTCTATCCTGAATACGGCAGCTAGACTCATTCAACTTTCCAACCGCTCCATCTCCGCCACCCCCCTCTGCCAATCCCTCCACTGGCTTCCGATTGCGCAACGGATCAAATTCAAAATTCTAACACTGACGTACAAAGCCGTCCACCATACTGCCCCGAACTACATCACTGACCTAATATCCAAGGACCACCCAACACACACTCTTTGCTCCTCACAAGACCTCCTTCTCTCTAGTTCCCTGGTCTCCTCCTCCCATGCCCACCTTCAGGATTTCTCCACGGTGTCACCCATCCTCTGGAACTCCCTGCCCCAACCCATCAGACTATCACCTACTCTCCTCTCCTTTAGGCGTACCCTGAAAACCCATCTCTTTAGGGAAGCCTACCTCACCCCCTGCTAATTTGCCGACCTCCTCCACTCTTCCTACCACTCTATCCCCCACAGCTATCTCCTCCTGTGCCACCATCCCCTCCCTCCTAGATTGTAAGCTCAAAAGAGCAGGGCCCTCGAACCCCTCGTATATCGCATTGTATTGTTACTGTACTGTCGCATGTTCTGTCCCCCTTTGTATTGTACAGTGCTGAGTGAACTGTTGGCGCTATATAAATACTGTATAATAATAATAAGTACATATTCGGATATGTCATTTTAATATGAGTCACACAAGACCTTACATTACCTTGCATGACCTTACATTAGATATTAGTACCTACAAGAGGGAAGAAAGCAGTCTCTTTTATCCTGAGTGGCAGGATACGCTATGTTTGGTATCTTTGCGTTTGGAATCTAATTCTAAATATTAATCTGCAAATTGCTAGGATGCTACCTGTACCTATTGAAGGTTATTAACCTTAGTATGAAATTGTAAGGGATTTGGTCATAACCTTGGTTATCGCTTAACACCCATCCCCAAACTGGACTATTGGTCATTTGTTCTCAGGAGACACCCCTTTGAGATGACAGAAAAAGACTGAAAGCCTGGAGAAAGTAAGCTCTCCTTTAACATTGACCAGGAACAATCTAAGAGACTTGAGAGCAAAGGCAACCTAATGTTCGGACAATTGGACTCTGCTCAAACCAAAGACTTTTGCAAGTATTTTGCCTTCTGAACTCCTTTCTTTTATTTCTCTGTTGTTTTATTGCTCTCTTTATATCTTTGTTACATCTTTTTCTGTAAATATTTTAATTGCACCATTTTGACCTTTTTAGTAATAAATCCCATTTTCTGGAAAGTGTTGAACTGTCTCTAAAGCTTTTAATGCAAACTAAAGAATCCCTGTCTCTGAAGAGTGCTACTGTATGTGATAATATTCTGAATACATCTGTCTGTGGTGACCGTGTGTATTACAGATGCTTATACCAATATCATAGTGTTACTGCTAAGATTTGTGAGTTTCCTTCTTCTCTGTAAAAAGGTGGTGGTGGCAGTGTGAAGGGTTAATTGCGTAATTAACCTGACCCAGTAACAATCGCTCTCAGGCTACGGCACATAGATTGTAGTCTCGCGAGCTGGAAAATCTTTGTGCATTGTAGTCCATGGTGACACTGTACTACTTGTGGGGGGTGATGAAAATTTTTTTTTTTTAACACTGAGTGCTTTTACACCCATAAAGGATGTAAAAGCAATCATTTCTCCTTCTCTTTGGCTGTATTCTTGCAGCCATTGAGAACTACTGTGTGAGCTGTGATTGGTCACAGCTTCTCACATGGTACAAGGCTGTTGTGAATAGCCCTGTACCATGTGATCTCTGTGATCATTCACAGATTTCACACATAGTAAGCAATGGTGTCACAAGTGACATCTTGCTTACTACTCTTTATGTGATCACTGATTGGCCAATCAGTGATCAAATGATCGGGACCTCGCACAGAGGTCCCGTACAGCGATCGGTGTTCCATTGTGTCCGGAGGACACAGCGGGCACTGGATCACGGTGCTGCGCTCTCCCAGGGAGCGCGCACAAGCAGGGTGCGGGGAGGCCGTTTATAAACCGCCACCCGACTCTGCACTGCCACCGCCCAGCCGTTTATATACAACGGCCGGACGGGAGGTGGTTAAGTTAACGACACCATAATAACAGTTTGCAAAACACGGTGCGTTTGGCTGAATCAGATCGCATTGGGTGTGAACATGCGATCTCATTCCACTGCGGAAAAAAAAGGTGCCTGCACCTTTCATGCGGGTGCGGGTGTCATGTGATTTGCGGTGCAATTTGAGCCATACAAAATGAATGGCTCAAATCACACTGAAAAGAATCTCATGTGATTTGAACGGGAATGGAGTGCATTTCCTGCCCGGATCACATGCGGTCTCCCACGCTGCAATAGTGTGAACCGGTACTAAATCAACTAAATATATCCCAGGGGCATAAGAAAACAAGTCTTAGAATTTGATATAAAAAGTAGCCACAGCCTGAGTAGCAAAGCATGCCCCCTTGCCAGCATGCTGCAAAGAAGGATCCTCTCTATGTGGAAGCAGTGGTCTCTCTGCAGACGTACGTCACACCCACTGCTGTGTCAGAGCCAGAGCATCGTCAGGGATCTTGGGCTTCGCTGATTGAAGAGCTATAGGGTGCATCACATCTGCAGAGAGGCTGCTGCTTCTAAACAGAAAGCAAGGGTTTTTTTTCTGCAGCATGCTGGCAGAGCATGGGCTTTTCTACTCAGGCTTGTAGCTGCTTTAGAAAAAAAAAGACTGTAAGACTTTGAACTTTTGTTTTTTTCTTTTAGTCTTTTTTGTTTTGAAGAACCTGAAATGTGTTTAGAGGTTTTAAGCTGACAGTTCAATTAAACTTTAACATGGATACTCAGCCATGGGAAACCAAACACTACACTATGTATATATTAGATTTTCATGGCTGCATAATTGCATCCCTTCGGCCCCTGAATGTAGTAACACAAGAAAGCACTTACCATTGAGAAAGCCATGCCCCCGATCTAGATTAAACCCAGAGGCCACAAGGAGGTTGTCTGGAGTGACAGCAACAGCATCAACAAACCCAGAGCCGGAGGTGTGATTGGAGAGACGCGTGAGGCTATCTAGAAGAGGTCAAAACATAAGACAGACCAGTCAAACATCAGATAGAGGACATGTCAGGAGCAAAACCCTCCCACAGACAAAAATGGTGGACATGTTTAAAGCTGAACTCCGGGAAAAGTACATTTTTTTCTAAATACATTCATCATGTATTCCTCCTTTAACTAGTTCTAGTCTAAGCAACTTATACCCTCCCTGGTTATCTCTCGCCTTGACTATTGTAACTCCCTCCTCATTGGCTGACCTCATCGCAGGCTATCCCCTCTTCAGTCTATCATGCTGCTGCCAGAACCATCCACCTTACTAACCGTTCTGTATCTGCCATCCCTCTCTGCCAATCCCTCCACTGGCCTCCACTCAGTGTCCTCCTTCCCTCTCTGCTAATCCCACCACTGGCCTCCATTCAGTGTCCTCCATCCCTCTCTGCCTATCCCTCCACTGACCTCCACTCAGTGTCCTCCATCCCTCTCTGCCAATCCCTCCACTCAGTGTCCTCCACCCCTCTCTGCCAATCCCTCCACTCAGTGTCCTCCACCCCTCTCTGCCAATCCCTCCACTGGACTCCACTCAGTGTCTTCCATCCCTCTCTGCCAATCCCTCCACTCAGTGTCCTCCATCCCTCTCTGCCAATCCCTCCACTCAGTGTCCTCCACCCCTCTCTGCCAATCCCTCCACTGGACTCCATTCAGTGTCCTCCACCCCTCTCTGCCAATCCCTCCACTCAGTGTCCTCCACCCCTCTCTGCCAATCCCTCTACTGGCCTCCACTCAGTGTCCTCCACCTCTCTCTGCCAATCCCTCCACTGGCCTCCACACAACCTCCTCCATCCCTCTCTGCCAATCCCTCCACTGGCCTCCACTCAGTGTCCTCCATCCCTCTCTGCCAATCCCTCCACTCAGTGTCCTCCTCCCCTCTCTGCCAATCCCTCCACTGGACTCCACTCAGTGTCCTCCACCCCTCTCTGCCAATCCCTCCACTGGCCTCCACTCAGTGTCCTCCACCCCTCTCTGCCAATCCCTCCACTGGCCTCCACTCAGTGTCCTCCACCCCTCTCTGCCAATCCCTCCACTGGCCTCCACTCAGTGTCCTCCATCCCTCTCTGGCAATCCCTACACTGGCCTCCACTCAGTGTCCTCCATCTCTCTCTGCCAATCCCTCCACTGGCCTCCCATTGCTCAACGAATAAAATTCAAATCATTAACAATCACATATAAAGCCATTTATAACTCTGCCCCAAATTCCATCACCAATCTTGTCTCCAAATATCACCCAAACCGTCCTCTCCGCTCCTCGAACGACCTTCTGCTCTCTAGCTCTCGTCTCCTCCTTCCATGCTCTTCTCCGGGAATAGGAGGGCCCGGCTCCTGGAGCTTACAATCTAAAGGAAGGGGGAGGTGATACAAAAGGTGATAGCTGCGGGGGATGATCTGGTGGAGGTGATTCAAGTACAGTTCTTAGGTGGAGGTGGGGTAGGCTTCCCTGAAGAAGCGAGTTTTCAAAGATCGCCTAAAGGCAGACAGGGTGGGGGCTGAACGGACATACTGTGGTAGGGAGTTCCAGAGGATGGGAGAGGTTCTGTAGAAGTCCTGGAGGAGAGCGTGGGAGGAGGTGATGAGGGAGCTAAAGAGGAAGATATCTTGGGAGGACCGGAGTGAGCGATTTGGGCGGTATCTGCGGATGAGGTCTATGCATTCCGGGACGCATGTCCTGAACACTGGTATTCTGCACTCCGGGCATACGTCCCTAAATACAAGTACCACTCGGCTAAGCGTCCAGCCTCCCAGTAATTCATGGACTTCAGCAGGCTGCAAGCAGAGGAGCTAGATGCTGCATCTGTGCCTCCCGGAGAATGCCGGGATTGGACGCACAGCGGCTAAACGCCCAGTGTACATGTGGTCTTATGATGGATTATTTATTACATTTATGCATAATTTGTGACTTTATATCTGCCTGTAGTTGATCTTTTTTTAAAATGTTATATTCTTTACTTAATTCAAAGCTTTCCGCAGAGTCCCTGGTTTGATCAAGAAGATAAATGGTACAAATATAAGATTAGATGTAACAATAATGAGATTTCTGCCCTCAACAGTGAGATTCAATAAAATTGTTCAAAGGAAGGCAACAGGTATAAAACAAAGCATGTAACCCTCATATATATAATTCATAAAATGGAAAAAAGCCGCCTGCTCAATCCGACAGCGGGTGGCTTTTTCCATGTTATGAAATACATACAGGGGTTAGACAAAAAAAACGAAACACATGATTTTTTTTTAGGTGTGAATGTGACAACATTTTTCGCTGAAAGCAGAAGTGATGTAACACTCTTTTTTGCTTCTGCTGTGTGATGAGACACCTAGCTAACAGTTGGGAAGCCTCCGTTTCGTCATTCACTGAGTGCGTTGCTAATAATACATGTCAGAGCTTACTGAGCTTCAAACCATTGTTGGTGTCTCTTAGCTGGTGCCTCTGTGACTGAAGTTGCCAGTTGATTTGTTATGCCGCAAGGTGGAGTATCAAAAGTTATGACGGTGTAGACAGTTTCTGGGAAAATGTCGTCTGATGAGAATACAGTGAAGGAAATAAGTATTTGATCCCCGGCTGATTTTGAATGTTTGCCCACTCACAAAGAAATGATTGATCTAAAAATGGAATGGTAGGTGTATGTCAGGGTCCTGTCCACGGCAGGAGTTCTGGAAGATCTGGCATTTCTGCCAATACTCTGCATGGCCGCAGAAGAACACATAAGCCTCAGTCTGGTGCCAGACGGCCTTTATAAGGAGGCTCATCACTTCCTCTGGTTGCTGGATGATCTCTAGCTCCCCGTGCCTTGGTTCCTGTGACCTCCTGATATCGACTCGGCTTGCACTTGGACCTGTCTACTCTACTGAACCCCTGATCTGACCTCGGCGTGGCTAAAGGATACTCTCTCGCTCCTCTATGTATGACCTTGGCTATCCCATCTGACTACGTCTGCTCTCAATCCATGGTACCTGACCTTGGCTTGAACCGGCTATCCAGTAAATCTCTAATCCCGGAAGGGCTTGCATACCACACACAGGCGCCACCTGTCTGCAGACCTATCTCCGTGCACCAGCTGTGCTTCTGAGTGGACCACCAACCAGCACTCCTACAGGCGACCCGTGCAACTTTGGGCCTGACTCCTGCTGCCCCACTCTCAGGGGAGTCTGGAACTTAGCCGCAAGGAAAGCCCTCTCTCCATTGGCCTCCACCACCAGGTAGGTGACAGTGTATTGTAACATACAGACAGAATGGCAACAACAAATTCAGCAGAAATGCGTCTAACAAATGATGCACTGATTTGCATGTTCACAAGGGAAAGAAGTATTTGATCCCCTATCATTCAGCAGGATTTCTGGCTACCAGGTGTCTTTCATACAGGTAACGAGATTAGAAGCAGTCTCTTAAAGGGAGTGCTGCTAATCCCATTTTGTTACCTGTATAAAAGACACCTGTCCACAGGAGCAATAAAACCATCAGATTCCAGCTCTCCACCATGGCAAAGACCAAAGAGCTGTCCAAGGATATCAAATACTTATTTCCTTCACTGTAAGTGCAGACGTGGTCAGCTGACCAGAAGAGACAAAAGGACAGCTGACCCGGAATAAAAAACAAAAGTGATGCAAAAGTGATTACAGAACTCAGTCCCGTGAACTCACTCCACCGCAATGCAGCGGCATGAACCAGCCACACTAGAGACAAGGCATTTTGCCTTGTCTTGCAGTGGGGGGTGCGATAGGACTGCTAATTCTTCCAGCCTTTCCCTACCAAACAAATTTAATGAATTATGACCTGGCAGAGCATAAAAAGAGTTGTTGAATCTGGACCTGTAGGGTTTGTAGGATGTAAACAAATTGGGGTATGACATTCATTTTATGGACATTACATCTCCCAAACCAGGTAGGGGTGAGTTGTTTCCATCTGTTTGGGTCCTATTGTATGAGACATAACAAGGGTATAACATTCAGCTCTACCATCTTAATGAGGTCTGACAAGGGTATAAAGTCCTGCTCAACTATCTGGCTGAGGTCTGCTTAAATAACGGACCCAAGGTACTGTATTGTCTGGTCAGCCAATTTGAATAGAAAGTTGGGTCACCATGAGTTTAGCATTACATAGTTAGTCTGGCTGAAAAAAGACAAAAGTTCATCCAGTTCAACCATAAAACAAAAGAAAAAAAAAAGTTATAATCCTACACCCACGGTTGATCCAGAGGAAGGCAAAAAAACCCAGCAAAGCACGATCCAATTTGCTCCTGCAGTGAAAAAATTCCTCCCTGATGCCCCGAAAGGCAATCGGATATTCCCTGAATCAATTTTCCCTATAAATGTTATATCCAGTTATATTCTGTGTATCCAAGAAAGAATCCAGGACTTTCCTACAGCAATCCACTGAGCTGGCCACAACCAACTCTGGAGGGAGTCTATTCCACATTCTCACAGCTCTTACTGTGAAGAAACCTTTCCGTGTTTGGAGATCAAATCTCTTTTCCTCCAGAAGTAAAGAGCGCCCCTTTGTCCTCTGTGATGACCTCAGGGGGAATAACTCTACACCAAGTTCACTATATGAACCACTGATGTATTTATACATGGAGATCATATCCCCCCTTATGTATTATACATGGAGATCATATCCCCCTTATGTATTATACATGGAGATCATATCCCCCCTTATGTATTATACATGGAGATCATACCCCCCCTTATGTATTATACATGGAGATCATATCCCCCCTTATGTATTCTACATGGAGATCATATCCCCCTTATGTACAGTTGCAAGAAAAAGTATGTGAACCCCTTGGGATTACGTGGAGTTTTGCAAGAATTGGGCATAAAATGTGCTCTGAACGTCATCTAAGTCACAACAATAGAAGAACACAGTCTGCTGAACATAATACTACACAAACATTAGATGTTGCCATGGTTTAATTGCACATAACATGTAAACATTCACAGTGCAGGGAGGAAAAAGTATGTGAGCCTTTGGACCTAATAACTGGTTGACCCTCCTTTGGCAGCAATAACCTCAACCAAACGTTTCCTGTAGTTGCAGATCAGACCTGCACAACGATCTGGAGTCATTTTGGACCACTCCTCTTCACAAAACTGTTTCAGTGTAGCAATATTCTTGGGATGTCTGGTGTGAATGGCTCTCTTAAGATCATGCCACAGCATTTCAATCGGGTTGAGGTCAGGACTCTGACTGGGCCACTCCAGAAGGCGTATTCTGTGCTGTTGCAGCCATTGTTTTGTTGAATTACTTGTATGCTTTGGGTCATTGTCCTGTTGCATCACCCATCCTCTGCGGAGCTTCAGTTGGCGGACAGATGGTCGTACGTTTTCCTGCAAAATGTCTTGATAAACTCTGGAATTAATTTTCCCATCAATGACAACAATCCGTCCAGGCCCTGAGGCAGCAAAGCAGCCCCAAACCATGATGCTCCCTCCGCCATGTTTTCAGTGGGGATGAGATTTTGATGTTGGTGTGCTGGGCCTTTTTTTCTCCACACATAGTGTTGTGTGTTCTTCCCAAACAACTCAATCTTGGTTTCATCTGTCCACAGTATATTTTGCCAGTAGTGCTGTGGCACATCCAGGTGCTTTTTTGCAAACTTCAAACGTGCTGCAATCTTCTTTTTGGACAGCAATGGCTTCCTCCGTGGTGTCCTCCCATGTACTCCATTCTTGTTTAATGTTTTCCTTATTGTAGATGTGTCAACAAAAATGTTAGCATGTGCCAGAGATTTCTGTAGGTCTTTAGCTGACACTCTGAGATTCTTCTTTACCTCATGCAGCATTCTGCGCTGTGCTCTTGCAGTCATTTTTACAGGACGACCACGCCTAGGGAGAGTAGCAACAGTGCAAAACTTTCTCCATTTGTAGACAGTCTGTCTTACCGTGGACACATGAACATCAAGGCTTTTGGAGATACTTTTGTAACCCTTTTCAGCTTCATGCAAGTCAACAATTCTTGATGGTAGGTCTTCTGAGAGCTCTTTTCTGCGAGGCATGGTTCACATCAGACAGTGCTTCTTGAAACCAGTAAACCCAAAACAGGTGTGTGTTTTTTAAGGGCAGGACAGCTGTCAGCAACACATCCAATATCATCACACTGATTGGAGTCAAGGTTGGCTCACTCCTGGCTCCAATTAGCTCTGGGAGAAGTCATTAAGCTAGGGCCTCACATACTTTTTCCTCCCTGCACTGTGAATGTTTACATGTTATGTGCAATTAAACCATGGCAACATCTAATGTTTGTGTAGTATTATGTTCAGCAGACTGTGTTCTTCTATTGTTGTGACTTAGATGACGTTCAGAGCACATTTTATGCCCAATTCATGCAAAACTCCACGTAATCCCAAGGGGTTCACATACTTTTTCTTGCAACTGTATTCTACATGGAGATCATATCCCCCCTTATGTATTCTACATGGAGATCATATCCCCCCTTATGTATTATACATGGAGATCATATCCCACCTTATGTATTATACATGGTGATCATATCCCCCTTATGTATTATACATGGAGATCATATCCCCCCTTATGTATTATACATGGTGATCATATCCCCCCTTATGTATTATACATGGTGATCATATCCCCCCCTTATGTATTATACATGGAGATCATATCCCCCCCCTTACGTATTATACATGGAGGTCATATCCCCCCTTATGTATTATACATGGAGATCATATCCCCCTTATGTATTCTACATGGAGATCATATCCCCCATTATGTATTCTACATGGAGATCATATCCCCCCTTATGTATTCTACATGGAGATCATATCCCCCCCTTATGTATTCTACATGGAGATCATACCCCCCCTTATGTATTCTACATGGTGATCATATCCCCCTTATGTATTATACATAGAGGTCATATCCCCCCTTATGTATTATACATGGAGATCATATCCCCCCTTATGTATTATACATGGTGATCATATCCCCCCTTATGTATTATACATGGAGATCATATCCCCCCTTATGTATTATACATGGTGATCATATCCCCCCTTATGTATTATACATGGAGGTCATATCCCCCCTTATGTACTATACATGGAGATCATATCCCCCCCTTATGTATTATACATGGAGATCATATCCCCCCTTATGTATTATACATGGAGATCATATCCCCCCTTATGTATTATACATGGAGATCATATCCCCCTTATGTGTTATACATGGAGATCATACCCCCCCTTATGTGTTATATATGGAGATCATACCCCCCCCCTTATGTGTTATACATGGAGATCATATCCCCCCTTATGTATTATACATGGAGATCAGATCCCCCCTTATGTATTATACATGGAGATCATATCACCCTTATGTATTATACATGGTGATCATATCCCCCCTTATGTATTATACATGGTGATCATATCCCCCTTATGTATTATACATGGAGGTCATATCCCCCCTTAAGTATTATACATGGTGATCATATCCCCCCTTATGTATTATACATGGTGATCATATCCCCCCTTATGTATTATACATGGAGATCATATCCCCCCTTATGATTTATACATGGAGATCATATCCCCCCTTATGTATTATACATGGAGATCATACCCCCCCCTTATGTATTATACATGGTGATCATATCCCCCCTTATGTATTATACATGGTGATCATATCCCCCCTTATGTATTATACATGGTGATCATATCCCCCCTTATGTATTATACATGGTGATCATATCCCCCCTTATGTATTATACATGGTGATCATATTCCCCTTCTGTATTATACATGGAGACCATATCGCCCCTTATGTATTATACATGGAGACCATATCCCCCCTTATGCATTATACATGGAGACCATATCCCCCCCTTATGCATTCTACATGGAGATCATATCCCCCCTTATGTATTCTACATGGAGATCATATCCCCCCTTATGTATTATACATGGAGGTCATATCCCCCTTATGTATTATACATGGCGATCATATCCCCCCTTATGTATTATACATGGCGATCATATCCCCCCTTATGTATTATACATGGAGATCATATCCCCCCTTATGTATTATACATGGCGATCAAATCCCCCCTTATGTATTATACATGGAGATCATATCCCCCCTTATGTATTATACATGGAGATCATATCCCCCCTTATGTATTATACATGGAGATCATATCCCCCTTATGTATTATACATGGAGATCATATCCCCCCTTATGTATTATACATGGAGATCATATCCCCCCTTATGTATTATACATGGTGATCAAATCCCCCCTTATGTATTATACCTGGTGATCATATCCCCCCTTATGTATTATACAGTCATGGCCGAAATTGTTGGCACCCTTGATATTTCTCCAGGAAATCATGTATTTCTCACGAAACGTATTGCATTAACACATGTTTTGCTATACACATGTTTATTCCCTTTGTGTGTATTGGGACAAAACAAAAAAAGGGAGGAAAGAAAGCAAATTCGACATAATGTCACACAAACCTCCAAAAATGGGCTGGACAAAAGTATTGGCACCCTTTCACAACTGCGGATAAATAAGAATGTTACAAGCATGTGATGCTCCTGTAAACTCACCTGGGGCAAGTAACAGGTGTGGGCAATATAGAAATCACACCTGAAAGCAGATAAAAAGGAGAGACGTTCACTTAACCTTTGCATTGTGTGTCTGTCTGTGCCACACTAAGCATGGACAACAGAAAGAGGAGACGAGAACTGTCTGAGGACCTGAGAACCAAAATTGTGGCAAAATATCAACAATCTCAAGGTTACAAGTCCATCTCCAGAGAACTAGATTTGCCTTTGTCCACAGTGCGCAACATTATCAAGAAGTTTGCAACCCATGGCACTGTAGCTAATCTCCCTGGTCGTGGACGGATGAGGAAAATTGATGAAAGATTGCAACGCAGAATAGTCCGGATGGTGGATAAGCAGCCCCAAACATGTTCCAAAGACATTCAAGCTGTCCTGCAGGCTCAGGGAGCATCAGTGTCAGCGCGAACTATCCGTCGACATTTAAATGAAATGAAACGCTATGGCAGGAGACCCAGGAGGACCCCACTGCTGACACAGAGACATAAAAAAGCAAGACTACAGTTTGCCAAAATGTACTTGAGTAAGCCAAAAGCCTTCTGGGAAAACGTCTTGTGGACAGATGAGACCAAGATAGAGCTTTTCGGTAAAGCACATCATTCTACTGTTTACCGAAAACGGAATGAGGCCTACAAAGAACAAAACACAGTACCTACGGTAAAATATGGTGGAGGTTCAATGATGTTTTGGGGTTGTTTTGCTGCCTCTGGCACTGGGTGCCTTGACTGTGTGCAAGGCATCATGAAATCTGAGGATTACCAAAGGATTTTGGGTCGCACTGTAGGGCCCAGTGTCAGAAAGCTGGGTTTGCGTCCAAGATCCTGGGTCTTCCAGCAGGACAATGACCCCAAACATACGTCAAAAAGCACTCAGAAATGGATGGCAAAGAAGCGCTGGAGAGTTCTGAAGTGGCCAGCAATGAGCCCAGATCTAAATCCCATTGAACACCTGTGGAGAGATCTTAAAATTGCTGTTGGGAAAAGGTGTCCTTCCAATAAGAGAGACCTGGAGCTGTTTGCAAAGGAAGAGTGGTCCAAAATTCCGGGTGAGAGGTGTCAGAAGCTTATTGATGGTTATAGGAAGCGACTGATTTCAGTTATGTTTTCCAAAGGGTGTGCAACCAAATATTAAGTTAAGGGTGCCAATACTTTTGTCCAGCCCATTTTTGGGGTTTTGTGTGACATTATGTCATATTTGCTTTTCTGCCTCTGTTTTATATTTGTTCCAATACATACAAAGGGAATAAACATGTGTATAGCAAAACATGTGTTAATGCAATACCTTTTTTGTGTGAAATACTTGATTTTCAGGAAAAATATCAAGGGTGCCAACAATTTCGGCCATGACTGTACATGGTGATCATATCCCCCCTTATGTATTATACATGGTGATCATATCCCCCCTTATGTATTATACATGGAGATCATATCCCCCCTTATGTATTATACATGGTGGTCATATCCCCCCTTATGTATTATACATGGAGGTCATATCCCCCCTTATGCATTATACATGGAGATCATATCCCCCCTTATGCATTATACATGGAGACCATATCCCCCCTTATGTATTCTACATGGATATCATATCCCCCCTTATGTATTCTACATGGAGATCATATCCCCCCTTATGTATTCTACATGGAGATCATATCCCCCCTTATGTATTATACATGGTGATCATATCCCCCCTTATGTATTATACATGGAGGTCATATCCCCCTTATGTATTATACATGGAGGTCATATCCCCCCTTATGCATTATACATGGAGATGATATCCCCCTTATGTATTATACATGGTGATCATATCCCCCCTTATGTATTATACATGGAGATCATATTCCCCCTTATGTATTATACATGGAGATCATATCCCCCCTTATGTATTATACATGGAGGTCATATCCCCCCTTATGCATTATACATGGAGATCATATCCCCCCTTATGTATTATACATGGAGATCATATCCCCCCCTTATGTATTATACATGGAGATCATATCCCCCCTTATGTATTATACATGGTGGTCATATCCCCCCTTATGTATTATACATGGAGGTCATATCCCCCCTTATGCATTATACATGGAGATCATATCCCCCCTTATGCATTATACATGGAGACCATATCCCCCCTTATGTATTCTACATGGATATCATATCCCCCCTTATGTATTCTACATGGAGATCATATCCCCCCTTATGTATTCTACATGGAGATCATATCCCCCCTTATGTATTATACATGGTGATCATATCCCCCCTTATGTATTATACATGGAGGTCATATCCCCCTTATGTATTATACATGGAGGTCATATCCCCCCTTATGCATTATACATGGAGATGATATCCCCCTTATGTATTATACATGGTGATCATATCCCCCCTTATGTATTATACATGGAGATCATATTCCCCCTTATGTATTATACATGGAGATCATATCCCCCCTTATGTATTATACATGGAGGTCATATCCCCCCTTATGCATTATACATGGAGATCATATCCCCCCTTATGTATTATACATGGAGATCATATCCCCCCCTTATGTATTATACATGGAGGTCATATCCCCCCTTATGTATTATACATGGAGATCATATCCCCCCTTATGTATTATACATGGAGATCATATCCCCCCTTATGTATTATACATGGTGATCATATCCCCCCTTATGTATTATACATGGTGATCATATCCCCCCTTATGTATTATACATGGTGATCATATCCCCCCTTATGTATTATACATGGAGATCATATCCCCAATTATGTATTATACAAGGAGATCATATCCCCCCTTATGTATTATACATGGAGATCATATCCCCCCTTATGTATTATACATGGAGATCATATCCCCCCTTATGTATTATACATGGTGGTCATATCCCCCCTTATGTATTATACATGGAGGTCATATCCCCCTTATGCATTATACATGGAGGTCATATCCCCCCTTATGCATTATACATGGAGATCATATCCCCCTTATGTATTATACATGGTGATCATATCCCCCCCTTATGTATTATACATGGAGATCATATCCCCCCTTATGTATTATACATGGAGATCAGATCCCCCCTTATGTATTATACATGGAGATCATATCACCCTTATGTATTATACATGGTGATCATATCCCCCCTTATGTATTATACATGGTGATCATATCCCCCTTATGTATTATACATGGAGGTCATATCCCCCCTTATGTATTATACATGGAGATAATATCCCCCCTTATGTATTATACATGGTGATCATATCCCCCCTTATGTATTATACATGGTGATCATATCCCCCTTATGTATTATACATGGAGGTCATATCCCCCCTTATGTATTATACATGGAGATCATATCCCCCCTTATGTATTATACATGGTGATCATATCCCCCCTTATGTATTATACATAGAGATCATATCCCCCCTTATGTATTATACATTGGTGATCATATCCCCCCTTATGTATTATACATGGTGATCATATCCCCCTTATGTATTATACATGGAGATCATATCCCCCTTATGTATTATACATGGAGATCATATCCCCCCTTATGTATTATACCTGGTGATCATATCCCCCCTTATGTATTATACATGGTGATCATATCCCCCCTTATGTATTATATATGGTGATCATATCCCCCCTTATGTATTATACATGGTGGTCATATCCCCCCTTATGTATTATACATGGAGGTCATATCCCCCCTTATGCATTATACATGGAGACCATATCCCCCCTTATGTTTTCTACATGGATATCATATCCCCCCTTATGTATTATACATGGAGATCATATCCCCCCTTATGTATTCTACATGGAGATCATATCCCCCCTTATGTATTATACATGGTGATCATATCCCCCCTTATGTATTATACATGGTGATCATATCCCCCCTTATGTATTATACATGGAGATCATATCCCCCCTTATGTATTATACATGGAGATCATATCCCCCCCTTATGTATTATACATGGAGATCATATCCCCCCTTATGTATTATACATGGAGATCATATCCCCCCTTATGTATTATACATGGTGGTCATATCCCCCCTTATGTATTATACATGGAGGTCATATCCCCCTTATGCATTATACATGGAGGTCATATCCCCCCTTATGCATTATACATGGAGATCATATCCCCCTTATGTATTATACATGGTGATCATATCCCCCCTTATGTATTATACATGGAGATCAGATCCCCCCTTATGTATTATACATGGAGATCATATCACCCTTATGTATTATACATGGTGATCATATCCCCCCTTATGTATTATACATGGAGGTCATATCCCCCCTTATGTATTATACATGGAGATAATATCCCCCCTTATGTATTATACATGGTGATCATATCCCCCCTTATGTATTATACATGGTGATCATATCCCCCTTATGTATTATACATGGAGGTCATATCCCCCCTTATGTATTATACATGGTGATCATATCCCCCCTTATGTATTATACATGGAAATCATATCCCCCCTTATGTATTATACATGGAGATCATATCCCCCCCTTATGTATTATACATTGGTGATCATATCCCCCCTTATGTATTATACATGGTGATCATATCCCCCTTATGTATTATACATGGAGATCATATCCCCCTTATGGATTATACATGGAGATCATATCCCCCCTTATGTATTATACCTGGTGATCATATCCCCCCTTATGTATTATACATGGTGATCATATCCCCCCTTATGTATTATACATGGTGATCATATCCCCCCTTATGTATTATACATGGTGGTCATATCCCCCCTTATGTATTATACATGGAGGTCATATCCCCCCTTATGCATTATACATGGAGACCATATCCCCCCTTATGTTTTCTACATGGATATCATATCCCCCCTTATGTATTATACATGGAGATCATATCCCCCCTTATGTATTCTACATGGAGATCATATCCCCCCTTATGTATTATACATGGTGATCATATCCCCCCTTATGTATTATATATGGAGGTCATATCCCCCTTATGTATTATACATGGAGGTCATATCCCCCCTTATGCATTATACATGGAAATCATATCCCCCTTATGTATTATACATGGTGATCATATCCCCCCTTATGTATTATACATGGAGATCATATCCCCCCTTATGTATTATACATGGAGATCATATCCCCCTTATGTATTATACATGGTGATCATATCCCCCCTTATGTATTATACATGGTGATCATATCCCCCCTTATGTATTATACATGGAGATCATATACCCCCCTTATGTATTATACATGGAGGTCATATCCCCCCTTATGTATTATACATGGTGATCATATCCCCCCTTCTGTATTATACATGGTGATCATATCCCCCCTTATGTATTATACATGGAGATCATATCCCCCCTTATGTATTATACATGGAGATCATATCCCCCCTTATGTATTATACATGGAGATCAGATCCCCCCCCTTATGTATTATACTTGGAGATCATATCCCCCCTTATGTATTATACATGGAGATCATATCCCCTTATGTATTATACATGGTGATCATATCCCCCCTTATGTATTATACATGGTGATCATATCCCCCTTATGTATTATACATGGAGATCATATCCCCCCTTATGTATTATACATGGTGATCATATCCCCCCTTATGTATTATACATGGTGATCATATCCCCCCTTATGTATTATACATGGAGATCATATCCCCCCTTATGTATTATACATGGAGATCATATCCCCCCTTATGTATTATACATGGAGATCATACCCCCCCTTATGTATTATACATGGAGATCATATCCCCCCCCCCTTATGTATTATACATGGAGATCATATCCCCCCCTTATGTATTATACATGGAGATCATATCCCCCCCTTATGTATTATACATGGAGATCATATCCCCCCTTATGTATTATACATGGAGATCATATCTCCCCTTATGTATTATACATGGAGATCATATCCCCCTTATGTATTATACATGGGAGATCATATCCCCCTTATGTATTATACATGGATATCATATCCCCCCTTATGTATTATACATGGAGATCATATCCCCCCTTATGTATTATACATGGATATCATATCCCCCCTTATGTATTATACATGGTGATCATATCCCCCCTTATGTATTATACATGGTGATCATATCCCCCCTTATGTATTATACATGGAGATCATATCCCCCCTTATGTATTATACATGCTGATCATATCCCCCTTATGTATTATACATGGAGATCATATCCCCCCCTTATGTATTATTCATGGAGATCATATCCCCCCTTATGTATTATACATGGAGATCATATCCCCCCTTATGTATTATACATGGAGATCATTTCCCTTTATGTATTATACAAGGAGATCATATCCCCCTTATGTATTATACATGGAGATAATATTCCCCCTTATGTATTATACATGGAGATCATACCCCCCCTTATGTATTATACATGGAGATCATATTCCCCCTTATGTATTATACATGGAGATCATATCCCCCCTTATGTATTATACATGGATATCAGATCCCCCCTTATGTATTATACATGGTGATCATATCCCCCCTTATGTATTATACATGGAGATCATATCCCCCCTTATGTATTATACATGGAGATCATATCCCCCCCTTATGTATTATACATGGAGATCATATCCCCCCTTATGTATTATACATGGAGATCATATCCCCCCTTATGTATTATACATGGAGATCATATCCCCCCTTATGTATTATACATGGAGATCATATCCCCCCTTATGTATTATACATTGGTGATCATATCCCCCCTTATGTATTATACATGGTGATCATATCCCCCTTATGTATTATACATGGAGATCATATCCCCCTTATGTATTATACATGGAGATCATATCCCCCCTTATGTATTATACCTGGTGATCATATCCCCCCTTATGTATTATACATGGTGATCATATCCCCCCTTATGTATTATACATGGTGATCATATCCCCCCTTATGTATTATACATGGTGATCATATCCCCCCTTATGTATTATACATGGTGGTCATATCCCCCCTTATGTATTATACATGGAGGTCATATCCCCCCTTATGCATTATACATGGAGACCATATCCCCCCTTATGTTTTCTACATGGATATCATATCCCCCCTTATGTATTATACATGGAGATCATATCCCCCCTTATGTATTCTACATGGAGATCATATCCCCCCTTATGTATTATACATGGTGATCATATCCCCCCTTATGTATTATACATGGAGGTCATATCCCCCTTATGTATTATACATGGAGGTCATATCCCCCCTTATGCATTATACATGGAGATCATATCCCCCTTATGTATTATACATGGTGATCATATCCCCCCTTATGTATTATACATGGAGATCATATCCCCCCTTATGTATTATACATGGAGATCATATCCCCCTTATGTATTATACATGGTGATCATATCCCCCCTTATGTATTATACATGGTGATCATATCCCCCCTTATGTATTATACATGGAGATCATATACCCCCCTTATGTATTATACATGGAGGTCATATCCCCCCTTATGTATTATACATGGTGATCATATCCCCCCTTATGTATTATACATGGTGATCATATCCCCCCTTATGTATTATACATGGAGATCATATCCCCCCTTATGTATTATACATGGAGATCATATCCCCCCTTATGTATTATACATGGAGATCAGATCCCCCCCCTTATGTATTATACTTGGAGATCATATCCCCCCTTATGTATTATACATGGAGATCATATCCCCTTATGTATTATACATGGTGATCATATCCCCCCTTATGTATTATACATGGTGATCATATCCCCCTTATGTATTATACATGGAGATCATATCCCCCCTTATGTATTATACATGGTGATCATATCCCCCCTTATGTATTATACATGGTGATCATATCCCCCCTTATGTATTATACATGGAGATCATATCCCCCCTTATGTATTATACATGGAGATCAGATCCCCCCCCTTATGTATTATACTTGGAGATCATATCCCCCCTTATGTATTATACATGGAGATCATATCCCCTTATGTATTATACATGGTGATCATATCCCCCCTTATGTATTATACATGGTGATCATATCCCCCTTATGTATTATACATGGAGATCATATCCCCCCTTATGTATTATACATGGTGATCATATCCCCCCTTATGTATTATACATGGTGATCATATTTCCCCTTATGTATTATACATGGAGATCATATCCCCCCTTATGTATTATACATGGAGATCATACCCCCCCTTATGTATTATACATGGAGATCATATCCCCCCTTATGTATTATACATGGAGATCATTTCCCTTTATGTATTATACAAGGAGATCATATCCCCCTTATGTATTATACATGGAGATAATATTCCCCCTTATGTATTATACATGGAGATCATACCCCCCCTTATGTATTATACATGGAGATCATATTCCCCCTTATGTATTATACATGGAGATCATATCCCCCCTTATGTATTATACATGGATATCAGATCCCCCCTTATGTATTATACATGGTGATCATATCCCCCCTTATGTATTATACATGGAGATCATATCCCCCCTTATGTATTATACATGGAGATCATATCCCCCCCTTATGTATTATACATGGAGATCATATCCCCCCTTATGTATTATACATGGAGATCATATCCCCCCTTATGTATTATACATGGAGATCATATCCCCCCTTATGTATTATACATGGAGATCATATCCCCCCTTATGTATTATGCATTGGTGATCATATCCCCCCTTATGTATTATACATGGTGATCATATCCCCCTTATGTATTATACATGGAGATCATATCCCCCTTATGTATTATACATGGAGATCATATCCCCCCTTATGTATTATACCTGGTGATCATATCCCCCCTTATGTATTATACATGGTGATCATATCCCCCCTTATGTATTATACATGGTGATCATATCCCCCCTTATGTATTATACATGGTGATCATATCCCCCCTTATGTATTATACATGGTGGTCATATCCCCCCTTATGTATTATACATGGAGGTCATATCCCCCCTTATGCATTATACATGGAGACCATATCCCCCCTTATGTTTTCTACATGGATATCATATCCCCCCTTATGTATTATACATGGAGATCATATCCCCCCTTATGTATTATACATGGTGATCATATCCCCCCTTATGTATTATACATGGAGGTCATATCCCCCTTATGTATTATACATGGAGGTCATATCCCCCCTTATGCATTATACATGGAGATCATATCCCCCTTATGTATTATACATGGTGATCATATCCCCCCTTATGTATTATACATGGAGATCATATCCCCCCTTATGTATTATACATGGAGATCATATCCCCCTTATGTATTATACATGGTGATCATATCCCCCCTTATGTATTATACATGGTGATCATATCCCCCCTTATGTATTATACATGGAGATCATATACCCCCCTTATGTATTATACATGGAGGTCATATCCCCCCTTATGTATTATACATGGTGATCATATCCCCCCTTATGTATTATACATGGTGATCATATCCCCCCTTATGTATTATACATGGAGATCATATCCCCCCTTATGTATTATACATGGAGATCATATCCCCCCTTATGTATTATACATGGAGATCAGATCCCCCCCCTTATGTATTATACTTGGAGATCATATCCCCCCTTATGTATTATACATGGAGATCATATCCCCTTATGTATTATACATGGTGATCATATCCCCCCTTATGTATTATACATGGTGATCATATCCCCCTTATGTATTATACATGGAGATCATATCCCCCCTTATGTATTATACATGGTGATCATATCCCCCCTTATGTATTATACATGGTGATCATATCCCCCCTTATGTATTATACATGGAGATCATATCCCCCCTTATGTATTATACATGGAGATCAGATCCCCCCCCTTATGTATTATACTTGGAGATCATATCCCCCCTTATGTATTATACATGGAGATCATATCCCCTTATGTATTATACATGGTGATCATATCCCCCCTTATGTATTATACATGGTGATCATATCCCCCTTATGTATTATACATGGAGATCATATCCCCCCTTATGTATTATACATGGTGATCATATCCCCCCTTATGTATTATACATGGTGATCATATTTCCCCTTATGTATTATACATGGAGATCATATCCCCCCTTATGTATTATACATGGAGATCATACCCCCCCTTATGTATTATACATGGAGATCATATCCCCCCCCCCTTATGTATTATACATGGAGATCATATCCCCCCCTTATGTATTATACATGGAGATCATATCCCCCCCTTATGTATTATACATGGAGATCATATCCCCCCTTATGTATTATACATGGAGATCATATCCCCCTTATGTATTATACATGGAGATCATATCCCCCCCTTATGTATTATACATGGGAGATCATATCCCCCTTATGTATTATACATGGATATCATATCCCCCCTTATGTATTATACATGGAGATCATATCCCCCCTTATGTATTATACATGGATATCATATCCCCCCTTATGTATTATACATGGTGATCATATCCCCCCTTATGTATTATACATGGTGATCATATCCCCCCTTATGTATTATACATGGAGATCATATCCCCCCTTATGTATTATACATGCTGATCATATCCCCCTTATGTATTATACATGGAGATCATATCCCCCCCTTATGTATTATTCATGGAGATCATATCCCCCCTTATGTATTATACATGGAGATCATATCCCCCCTTATGTATTATACATGGAGATCATATCCCCTTTATGTATTATACATGGTGATCATATCCCCCCTTATGTATTATACATGGAGATCATATACCCCCCTTATGTATTATACATGGAGATAATATTCCCCCTTATGTATTATACATGGAGATCATACCCCCCCTTATGTATTATACATGGAGATCATATTCCCCCTTATGTATTATACATGGAGATCATATCCCCCCTTATGTATTATACATGGAGATCATATCCCCCCTTATGTATTATACATGGAGATCATATCCCCCCCTTATGTATTATACATGGAGATCATATCCCCCTTATGTATTATACATGGAGATAATATTCCCCCTTATGTATTATACATGGAGATCATATCCCCCCCTTATGTATTATACATGGAGATCATATCCCCCTTATGTATTATACATGGAGATAATATTCCCCCTTATGTATTATACATGGAGATCATACCCCCCCTTATGTATTATACATGGAGATCATATCCCCCCTTATGTATTATACATGGAGATCATATCCCCCCTTATGTATTATACATGGAGATCAGATCCCCCCTTATGTATTATACATGGTGATCATATCCCCCCTTATGTATTATACATGGAGATCATATCCCCCCTTATGTATTATACATGGAGATCATATCCCCCCCTTATGTATTATACATGGAGATCATATCCCCCCTTATGTATTATACATGGAGATCATATCCCCCCTTATGTATTATACATGGAGATCATATCCCCCCTTATGTATTATACATGGAGATCATATCCCCCCTTATGTATTATACACGGAGATCATATCCCCCCTTATGTGTTATACACGGAGACCATATCCCCCCTTATGTATTATAGATGGAGATCATATCACCCTTATGTATTATACATGGTGATCATATACCCCTTATGTATTATACATGGAGATCATATCCCCCTTACATGGAGATCATATCCCCCCTTATGTATTATACATGGAGATCATATCCCCCCTTATGTATTATACATGGAGATCAGATCCCCCCCCTTATGTATTATACATGGAGATCAGATCCCCCCCCTTATGTATTATACTTGGAGATCATATCCTCTGGAACTCAATGCCCCAACCCATCAGATTATCACCTACTCTCCTCTCCTTTAGGCACACCCTGAAAACCCACCTCTTCAGGGAAACCTACCCCACCCCCTGCTAACTTGACCGACCTCCTCCACTCTTCCTACCACTCCATCCCCCACAGCTATCTCCTCCTGTGCCACCATCCCATTCCTCCTAGATTGTAAGCTTGAAAGAGCAGGGCCCTCGATCCCCTCATGTTTTGCATTGTATTGTTATTGTTCTGTCACCCTTTGTAATGTACATCGCTGAGCGAACTATGGGCGCTTCATAAATACTGTATAATAATAATATCCCCCCTTATGTATTATACATGGAGATCATATCCCCCCCTTATGTATTATACATGGAGATCATACCCCCCCCTTATGTATTATACATGGAGATCATATCCCCCCCTTATGTATTATACATGGAGATCATATCCCCCCTTATGTATTATACATGGAGATCATACCCCCCCTTATGTATTATACATGGAGATCATACCCCCCCTTATGTATTATACATGGAGATCATATCCCCCTTATGTATTATACATGGAGATCATACCCCCCCTTATGTATTATACATGGAGATAATATTCCCCCTTATGTATTATACATGGAGATCATATCCCCCCTTATGTATTATACATGGAGATCATATCCCCCTTATGTATTATACATGGAGATCATATCCCCCTTATGTATTATACATGGAGATCATATCCCCCCTTATGTATTATACATGGAGATCATATCCCCCCTTATGTATTATACATGGTGATCATATCCCCCTTATGTATTATACATGGAGATCATATCCCCCTTATGTATTATACATGGAGATCATATCCCCCTTATGTATTATACATGGAGATCATATCCCCCCTTATGTATTATACATGGAGATCATATCCCCCCCTTATGTATTATACATGGAGATCATATCCCCCCTTATGTATTATACATGGAGATCATATCCCCCCCTTATGTATTATACACGGAGATCATATCCCCCCTTATGTATTATACACGGAGATCATATCCCCCCTTATGTATTATACACGGAGATCATATCCCCCCTTATGTATTATACACGGAGATCATATCCCCCCTTATGTGTTATACACGGAGATCATATCCCCCCTTATGTGCTATACACGGAGATCATATCCCCCCTTATGTGTTATACACGGAGATCATATCCCCCCTTATGTATTATACACGGAGATCATATCCCCCCTTATGTATTATACACGGAGATCATATCCCCCCTTATGTATTATACACGGTGATGATATCCCCCCTTATGTAGTATACATGGAGATCATATCCCCCCTTATGTATTATACATGGAGATCATATCCCCCCTTATGTATTATACATGGTGATCCTATCCCCCTTATGTATTATACATGGAGATCATATCCCCCCTTATGTATTATACATGGAGATCATATCCCCCCTTATGTATTATACACGGAGATCATATCCCCCTTATGTATTATACACGGAGATCATATCCCCCCTTATGTGTTATACATGGAGACCATATCCCCCCTTATGTATTATAGATGGAGATCATATCACCCTTATGTATTATACATGGAGATCATATCCCCCTTATGTATTATACATGGAGATCATATCCCCCTTATGTATTATACATGGAGATCATATCCCCCCTTATGTATTATACATGGAGATCATATCCCCCCTTATGTATTATACATGAAGATCAGATCCCCCCCCCTTATGTATTATACTTGGAGATCATATCCTCTGGAACTCAATGCCCCAACCCATCAGATTATCACCTACTCTCCTCTCCTTTAGGCACACCCTGAAAACCCACCTCTTCAGGGAAACCTACCCCACCCCCTGCTAACTTGACCGACCTCCTCCACTCTTCCTACCACTCCATCCCCCACAGCTATCTCCTCCTGTGCCACCATCCCATTCCTCCTAGATTGTAAGCTTGAAAGAGCAGGGCCCTCGATCCCCTCATGTTTTGCATTGTATTGTTATTGTTCTGTCACCCTTTGTAATGTACATCGCTGAGCGAACTATGGGCGCTTCATAAATACTGTATTATAATAATATCCCCCCTTATGTATTATACATGGAGATCATATCCCCCCCTTATGTATTATACATGGAGATCATACCCCCCCCTTATGTATTATACATGGAGATCATATCCCCCCCTTATGTATTATACATGGAGATCATATCCCCCCCTTATGTATTATACATGGAGATCATACCCCCCCTTATGTATTATACATGGAGATCATACCCCCCCTTATGTATTATACATGGAGATCATACCCCCCCTTATGTATTATACATGGAGATCATATTCCCCCTTATGTATTATACATGGAGATCATATCCCCCCTTATGTATTATACATGGAGATCAGATCCCCCCTTATGTATTATACATGGTGATCATATCCCCCCTTATGTATTATACATGGAGATCATATCCCCCCTTATGTATTATACATGGAGATCATATCCCCCCCTTATGTATTATACATGGAGATCATATCCCCCCTTATGTATTATACATGGAGATCATATCCCCCCTTATGTATTATACATGGAGATCATATCCCCCCTTATGTATTATACATGGAGATCATATCCCCCCTTATGTATTATACACGGAGATCATATCCCCCCTTATGTATTATACACGGAGATCATATCCCCCCTTATGTGTTATACACGGAGACCATATCCCCCCTTATGTATTATAGATGGAGATCATATCCCCCCTTATGTATTATACATGGAGATCATATCCCCCTTATGTATTATACATGGAGATCATATCCCCCCCTTATGTATTGTACATGGAGATCATATCCCCCCTTATGTATTATACATGGAGACCATATCCCCCCTTATGTATTATACATGGAGATCATATCCCCCCTTATGTATTATACATGGTGATCATATACCCCTTATGTATTATACATGGAGATCATATCCCCCTTATGTATTATACATGGAGATCATATCCCCCTTATGTATTATACATGGAGATCATATCCCCCCTTATGTATTATACATGGAGATCATATCCCCCCCCCTTATGTATTATACATGGAGATCAGATCCCCCCCCCTTATGTATTATACTTGGAGATCATATCCTCTGGAACTCAATGCCCCAACCCATCAGATTATCACCTACTCTCCTCTCCTTTAGGCACACCCTGAAAACCCACCTCTTCAGGGAAACCTACCCCACCCCCTGCTAACTTGACCGACCTCCTCCACTCTTCCTACCACTCCATCCCCCACAGCTATCTCCTCCTGTGCCACCATCCCATTCCTCCTAGATTGTAAGCTTGAAAGAGCAGGGCCCTCGATCCCCTCATGTTTTGCATTGTATTGTTATTGTTCTGTCACCCTTTGTAATGTACATCGCTGAGCGAACTATGGGCGCTTCATAAATACTGTATAATAATAATATCCCCCCTTATGTATTATACATGGAGATCATATCCCCCCCTTATGTATTATACATGGAGATCATACCCCCCCTTATGTATTATACATGGAGATCATATCCCCCCCTTATGTATTATACATGGAGATCATATCCCCCCCTTATGTATTATACATGGAGATCATACCCCCCCTTATGTATTATACATGGAGATCATACCCCCCCTTATGTATTATACATGGAGATAATATTCCCCCTTATGTATTATACATGGAGATCATATCCCCCCTTATGTATTATACATGGAGATCATATCCCCCTTATGTATTATACATGGAGATCATATCCCCCTTATGTATTATACATGGAGATCATATCCCCCCTTATGTATTATACATGGAGATCATATCCCCCCTTATGTATTATACATGGTGATCATATCCCCCTTATGTATTATACATGGAGATCATATCCCCCTTATGTATTATACATGGAGATCATATCCCCCCTTATGTATTATACATGGAGATCATATCCCCCCTTATGTATTATACATGGAGATCATATCCCCCCTTATGTATTATACATGGAGATCATATCCCCCCTTATGTATTATACATGGAGATCATATCCCCCCTTATGTATTATACACGGAGATCATATCCCCCCTTATGTATTATACACGGAGATCATATCCCCCCTTATGTATTATACACGGAGATCATATCCCCCCTTATGTGTTATACACGGAGATCATATCCCCCCTTATGTGTTATACACGGAGATCATATCCCCCCTTATGTGTTATACACGGAGATCATATCCCCCCTTATGTATTATACACGGAGATCATATCCCCCCTTATGTATTATACACGGAGATCATATCCCCCCTTATGTATTATACACGGTGATGATATCCCCCCTTATGTAGTATACATGGAGATCATATCCCCCTTATGTATTATACATGGAGATCATATCCCCCTTATGTATTATACATGGAGATCATATCCCCCTTATGTATTATACATGGAGATCATATCCCCCCTTATGTATTATACATGGAGATCATATCCCCCCTTATGTATTATACATGGAGATCATATCCCCCCTTATGTATTATACACGGAGATCATATCCCCCCTTATGTATTATACACGGAGATCATATCCCCCCTTATGTATTATACACGGAGATCATATCCCCCCTTATGTATTATACACGGAGATCATATCCCCCCTTATGTGTTATACACGGAGATCATATCCCCCCTTATGTGTTATACACGGAGATCATATCCCCCCTTATGTATTATACACGGAGATCATATCCCCCCTTATGTATTATACACGGAGATCATATCCCCCCTTATGTATTATACACGGTGATGATATCCCCCCTTATGTAGTATACATGGAGATCATATCCCCCCTTATGTATTATACATGGAGATCATATCCCCCCTTATGTATTATACATGGTGATCCTATCCCCCTTATGTATTATACATGGAGATCAGATCCCCCCTTATGTATTATACATGGAGATCATATCCCCCTTATGTATTATACATGGAGATCACATCCCCCCTTATGTATTATACATGGAGATCATATCCCCCTTATGTATTATACATGGAGATCATATCCCCCTTATGTATTATACATGGTGATCATATCCCCCCTTATGTATTATACATGGAGATCATATCCCCCCTTATGTATTATACATGGAGATCATATCCCCCCTTATGTATTATACATGGAGATCATATCCCCCTTATGTATTATACATAAAGATCATATCCCCCCTTATGTATTATACATGGAGATCATATCCCCCTTATGTATTATACATAAAGATCATATCCCCCCTTATGTATTATACATGGAGATCATATCCCCCCTTATGTGTTATACACGGAGATCATATCCCCCCTTATGTATTATACATGGAGATTAGATCCCCCTAATCTTGCTTAATTGCTCTTCCTACCGATACATTAAGAGCTTCTGATTTCTGGAGGCTAATATTGAAACTTTGAAGTGTAGTACAGAGTGTCATCGGCATACGTCACTAATTTATGGTGTTGGTTCTTGGCCGTTCAACCTGTTATGTCTGGCTTTTGTCTGATTTTTTGGAGATGTGGCTCTAGGGTAAGAGGGGAAAGGGGTCTGGTGCCTTTTATTTTATATGGGATCTCTCTTGACTGGGAGCCAATTATTTTGCCAGATGCAAAGGGGGAGGAATATAAGTACCATATCCAAGCATATTAGGAGAGATGCCAATGAGATCTTGGAAAGCTCCAGGAAGTCCTAATTCATACGGTTAGAGGTCTTCTCTGCATCCAAGGACAGAAAAAGCAAAGGGACGGCTTCTGACCAGGACTTTATTATTATATTCAATGTTCTGATGGTGTTGCCCCCTGGTTCCCTGAAAGGCAGAAAGGATGTTTTTTAATGTATTTTCCACTGAAGCAGGGGGATTAGCTTGTTCACTAAATTACTGGTAAATAAGTTGAGGTTGGCATTTCTGAGAGAGAGGGTCCTTACTAATATTATTATACAGGATTTATATAGCGCCAACAGTTTGCTCAGCGCTTTACAATATAACGGGAGACAATACAGCAACAATACAGTTCAATACAAGAGGGTTAGGAGGGTCCTGATCCTTGGAGCTTACAATCTAAGAGGGAGAGGCTAGTGGTGCAAAAGGTAACTGTGGGGGATGGACTGGTAGGAGGAGTAGAAGATTCCATTATTAGCTGAGGGCAGGATAGGCTTCCCTGAAGAGAGAGGTTTTCAGAGATCGCCTAAAAGTGAGCAGAGTAGGCGATAGTCTGATAAATTGGGGCAGAGAGTTCCAGAGGATGGGGGAAGCTCTGGAGAAGTCCTGGAGACAAGCATGGAAGGAGGAGACAAGGGAGCTAGAAAGCAGGAGGTCACGCGAGGAGCGGAGAGTACAGTTTGGGTGATATTTGGAGACACGATTGGTGATGTAATTTGGGGCAGAGTTATATATGGCTTTACATGTTATTGTTAACATTTTTAATTTTATTCGTTGGGCAATGGGAAACCAGTGGAGGGATTGGCAGAGAGGGGTGGAGGACATGAGTGAAGGCCAGTAGAGGGATTGGCAGAGAGGGATGGAGGACACTGAGTGGAGGTCAGTGGAGGGATTGGAGGAGAGGGATGGAGGACACTGAGTGGAGGTCAGTGGAGGGATTGGCAAAGAGGTATGGAGGACACTGAGTGGAAGCCAGTGGAGGGATTGGTAGAGAGGGGTGGAGGACACTGAGTGGAGGTTAGTGGAGGGATTGGCAGAGAGGGGTGGAGGACACTGAATGGAGGCCAGTGGAGGGATTGGCAGAGAGGGGTGGAGGACACTGAATGGAGGCCAGTGGAGGGATTGGCAGGGAGGGATGGAGGGAAGTCCTGGAGATGAGCATGGAAAGAGGACACAAGGGAGCTACAGAGCAGGAGGTTGTGCGTAGAGCGGAGAGTACGGTTTGGATGATATTCGGAGACACCATTGGTGATGTAATTTGGGGCAGAGTACTTCCTTGTGCTGTTTGGGAATCCCTGAGATGTGGAGATGAAGCAGGTCAGGGAGAGGAGACTTCCTATCAGCGATAAAGTTGTAGGCCCAAGGAAAATGGTTGGATAGTTGGAGGAAATTTTATGAGTCAATCAGGACCAGGAGCTTGAACCCCTGGAGAGCTGTCTGCTGTTGATGAAACTCATTTGATGTAATGGGGAGCCAATGGTTGGAGTTCAGTGGTGGGATTTTATAAGTAGTGCCGTTTTTAAGGAAACAATAACTATTACCTTTCAGATGTGCTTTTTTTTTTTTCATTTTAAAAGCTGGTCGGGGGTATTAACTTACGAACTATTTTTCCACAATCATGATACATGCATATGGGTGCTGGGAAAAAACAACATTTGGAATCAATTTACTGCACATTGTGGCTACAAACCAAAGAATCATTTATTAGAAGTGTACCGCTGGGATATACACTCATGTCCAAGGACCGAGACTAGACACCGTGAAATATATCACAGTTATGAACTTTTTAGCCCAACTGGGAGTGTTGCAATTATCCTGCTGATCCTGAACCGGCTATTAGGGCAGCAGTGCAATATCTTAGATAAGCCACTGTGCAATTACCTGTCAAAGCGTTCGATGACAAGTCGAACTGAAATATTGTCCGGAATACAAACAGGATTGCCTTGGTATTATATTGCCAGTCTCCATACACACGCTATCCTTTAAAGGGTATATGTATTTTCTCGTGTTTTCTTTATTATAATTATTTATTATATTATTACTAGATTTTTTTCTTCTTTTTTTTCAATTCAAGTAAATAAAAATGATTGCAAAAGGATATTTTATATTTTCACAAATGTGGCATTTGCTCATATGAATCTATATCTAGCACAGGAAAGGGAACATAGGCAGGGCAATATATTGAACAGAATTTAGAGGACTACGGGGAAGATTTACTAAAATTTAGAGAGCGCAAAATCTGGAGCAGCAGTGCATGGTAACCAATCAGCTTCTAACTGCATCTTGTTCAATTAAGCTGGAAGATGATTGGTTTCTATTAATCAGGTGTGTTTCCTGTTTGAGCGCTGCTTCTCAGCTACCACATTCGTCAGGGCATGAGTGAACAGAGATTAGGAGTCAAAGCAATGACTTCTTCCTTACCAGAGGACTATGTCTCACTGGCTAATTCATAGGGCTCTAGGAATCCTTTATCATGGATAACATTTCGAAGCACATTGTGTAATATAAATAAACAAAGCATATACAGTAAAAAAATAAGTATTTGATCCCCTGCTGATTTTGAATGTTCGCCCCTCACAAAGAAATGATCAGTCTAAAAATCGAATGTTCGGTGTATTGTAACACTGAGAGACAGAATAGCAACAACAAATTCAGCAGAAATGCATGTCTAACAAATTATGACTGATCTGCATGTTCATGAGGGGAAAAAAGTATTTGATCCCCTTCACAAAATATGACTTAGTACTTGGTGGCAAATCCCTTGTTGGCAATCACATTTCCTGTAGTTGGCCACCAGGTTTACATCTCAGGAGGAATTTTGGCCCACTCCTTTTGGTCATTAAGGTTTGGTGGCTGACATTTGGCAACTCGAATTTTCAGCTCCCTCCACAGATTTTCAATCGGATTAAGGTCTGGAGACTGTCTAGGCTACTCCAGGACCTTAAAGTGCTATCTTCTTGGGCCACTCCTTTGTTGCCTTGGCCGTGTGTTTTGGGTCATTTTTATGCTGGAACACCCATCCATGAACTATTTTCAATGCCCTGGCTGAGGGAAGAAGGTTCTCATCCAAGATTTGACAGTACATTGCCCTGTCCATCGTCCCTTTGATGCGGTGCAGTTGTTCTATCCCCTTAGCAGAAAAACACCCCCAAAGCAGAATGTTTCCATGACAATGTTTGACAGTTGGGATGGTGTTCTTGGGGTCATAGGCAGCATTCCTCCTCCAAACACGGCGAGTTGAGTTGATGCCAAAGAGCTCGATTTTGGTCTCATCTGACCACAACACTTCCCACCAGTCCTCCTCTGCATCATTCAGATGTTCAGTGGCAAACTTCAGACGGGCCTGGACATGTGCTTTCTTGAGCAGAGGGACCTTGCGGGCACTGCAGGATTTCAGTCCTTGTCGGCGTAGCGTGTTACCCATTGTTTTCTTGGTGACTGTGGTGACTGTGGTCCCAGCTGCCTGGAGATCATTGACAAGATCCTCACGTGTAGTTCTGGGATGATTCCTCACTGTTCTCATGATCATTGACACTCCACGAGGTATCACGTACCTGGTGACAGAGGCCAATGGAGAGAGGGCTTCCCTTGCGGCTAAGTTCCAGACTCCTCTGAAGGTGGGACAGCAGGAGTCAGGCCAAGAGTAGCACAGGTCGCTTGTGTGAGTGCTTGTTTGGTGGTCCACTCAGGAGCACGGCTGATGCACTGAGATGGGATTTGCAGGCAGGAGGTACCTGTGCAAGGTATGCAGGTCTTCCAGAGAACAGAGGATCACAGGATAACCAGTTCGAGCCAAGGTCGGGTGCCAGGAGGGGATCGGAGCAGACGTACTCAAAAGGGATAGCTGAGGTCATACACAGAGAGCAGGAGAGAAGATCCGTTATACAAGCCGGGGTCAGGTCGGGGTTAAACAGAGCAGACCGGTCAAGGAGCAAGCCGAGTCGTTAACAGGAAATCACAAGTCAGGATAGCAAGGGAACAAAGGTACTAGGGAGCCAGAGATCAACCAGCACCTGACAGTAGTGTAGGGCTTCCTTTATAAAGGCCGTTTGGCGCCACATTTGAGCCGATGTGAACTTCTGCGGCCATGCAATGTACTGTTGTCACCTTGTGTAGGTCTACAATCTTGTCCCTGACATCCTTGGACAGCTCTTTGGTCTTTGCCATGGTGGAGAGTTTGGAATCTGATGGTTTGATTGCTCCTGTGGACAGGTGTCTTTTATACAGGTAACAAAATGAGATTAGCAGCACTCCCTTTAAGAGACTGCTTCTAATCTCAGCTTGTTACCTGTATGAAAGACACCTGGGAGCCAGAAATCCTGCTGAATGATAGGGGATCAAATACTTATTTCCCTCATGAACATGAAGATCAGTCATCATTTGTTAGACGCATTTCTGCTGAATTTGTTGTTGTATTCTGTCTCTCAGTGTTACAATACACCCAACATTCGATTTTTAGACTGATCATTTCTTTGTGAGGGGTGAACATTCAACATCAGCAGGGGAGCAAATACGCATTTCCTTCACTGTATTGTATCTGCTCAGATGAATTTATAGCTAGCATAGGATAGGTACACATTGGCAGGGCAATGCATGAACACTACAAAAATACCTCAATTTAATAATTTTAGATTAAAACAGAGGTTTTTGGTACATACGTGTAAAGCCAAACTGCCATTTCAAGGCAGGTCTGCGTGGCCCTCAACACTTAAGTATCAGAGTTAACAACTTGGAACATGCAGTATATAGCAATAACAACACTAAGAGCAGGCTTACATGGAGGTAGCACTTTACTCCTTAAAGGGGAAATTAAAGTGTAACTAAAGGTTATTTTTTTTAATATGAAAACAACAAACATATTATACTCACCGGCTATGTGCAATGGAATTGCACAGTGCTACCCCAATTTTCTTCTTCTCGGGTCCCCCACCGGCAATCTTGGCTCCTCCTCTTCTTCATGTGTCCCCATAGAAAGCCATTTGCTATGGGGGCACGCAGTGTATGCTTGCTCCTAAGCTGTGCGTCTATGGAACCACGTTCCAAAAATTTACACAGCGAGATTTAGCCTCACCCTCTACTTCCTTCTCATGGCATTTGATTGACAGCAGCAGGAGCAAATGCCTCCTTCTGCTGCTCGAGTCCCTGTGTGAAGAGGAAGAAAGGGAAGAAGAGATACAGCCATGTAAAGCGCTGGATCTCTTCTTCCCCTCACACAGGGAAGGGAGAGGACAGAAGAATATAAAACATTTTTTATTTTAATGCAAGGAATGCAATAAAGTAAAAAAAAAAAAGTTTTTAGCTTTAGAATCACTTTAAGGCCCCTCTTTAGTGGCTCTGCTACCATCTTCCCTTCCATTATAGCATGTGCCGAAAGGCTGTGCCTGGCCTTTGAATCCTAGCAGAGCCCTTTATGCACATGTAGGAGATTTCCCTAGATGCACAGAAACAGCAAAGGTTTGGGACTTCCATAATAGTTATTTTTGCGCATGCGTGGGGAAACCGGGGCAGGTCTGCCATAGGGCTAACTTGGAAAACAAAGCCCTGCACATTTAGAATGTGGATGGAAGATGGGGGATTTATCATTCTATCTATCTATCTATCTATCTATCTATCTATCTATCTATCTATTATCTATCTATCTATCTATCCATCCATCTATCTATCCATCCATCTATCTATCATCTATCTATCTGTTATCTATCTATCTATCTATTATCTATCTATCTATCTATTATCTATCTATCTATCCATCCATCTATCTATCTATCATCTATCTATCTATTATCTATCTATCTATCATCTATCTATCTATCTGTTATCTATCTATCTATCCACATTTTGTCTGTCTATAGACAGATACATAGATACCTATGGACATCGTCAATAAAATTCATTTATTTGATCTATAATTTGTTTCATGTATCTACCTACTACACTCGTTCTATCTACACTTTTGTCTGTCTATACATAGATACATATGGCGTCATCAATATAACTCATCTATATCTATCTATCTCTCTATCTATCTCTCTATCATGTATCTATCTATCTATCTATCTATCTATCATTTATCTATCTATCTATCATCTATCTATCTATCTATCTATCTATCTATCATTTATCTCTCTATCATGTATCTATCTATCTATCTATCTATCTATCTATCTATCATCTATCTATCTATCTATCTATTTATTATCTATCTATCTCTCCATCTATCTCTCTATCATTTATCTATCTATCTATCTATCTATCTATCTATCTATCTATCATCTATCTATTATCTATCTATCTCTCCATCTAGCTCTCTATCATTTATCTATCCATCTATCATTTATCTATCCATCTATCATTTATCTATCTCCCTCTCTCTCTCTCTCTCATTTATCTATCCATCTATCTATCTTTTATCTATATCTCTCTCTCTAATTTATCTATATATCTATCTATTATCTATTATCTATCTATCTATCTATCTATCTATCTATCTATCTATCTATCTATCTATTATCTATCTATATCTATCTCTCTCTCTCTCATTTATCTATCTATCTATCTATCTTAAAAACAACTACGCAAATCTGATTAAATATCAGAAACATAAAATGTATCCAAAACCATTACTGTATACTTTTTTTTCTCAGAAAGAAACTGGAAATCCTGTATACTGCGGAGCCCCCATCACTACCACAGATTAAAAATGAGTCACGGAAGTTAAGATGTGCTCAGTTATCTTTAGCTGCCCTGTGCCCACTGCTGCCTATTGGGTTTTACAGCCCAGACTGCGAGGCGCAGCACGGAATAGGACTGGACTACATATTAGCTTCTAAACCTGCAGTGTATACAACTGGGGCCTCTTGCTGGCTATGAAGATTGAATGCTGGAGAGATCATATTGTTTACTTAACATCGAATCTTTCAAAGCAAGGGAAGAAAATATAATTGTTAACTGGTTGTATTTTGTCATCTAAAAATAATCACTTTAATATGCTGGCTTAAAAAAAATCCACATATCTTAAAGGCAAAGTTAATCTTTAGGTAAAAAAAAAAAAAATGTTACCTGCAAAATGTACATCATTTTGCAGGTAGAAACAAAATGTGCATGCATTATTTTTTTCCACTTTAGCTTGCAAAGCATTGCACCCATGGTCAGTGGGTCGTGGGTGCAAGGTCAGGCTCCTGCAGATACTCAATACAGCTGTCTGTCTACTACTGAAGTGCGGAAAGAGTCAATGAGCGCTCACCAGCGCCCTCGCAGTTCATTGAGAACTATAATCCATCTGTCGTGGAGGCAGATGGGACTTTTACAATGAATATAAAAAGTCTACACACCCCTGTTAAAATGTCAGCTTTCCGTGATGTAAAAAAATGAGACCAAGATAAACACAGCGGCTAAATGGTTAGCACTTCCGCCTGGCAGTACTCGGGGTCATTGGTTTGAATCTCAACCACGGCATCATCTGCCTGGAGCTTGCATGTTTTCCCTGTGCCTGTGTGGGTTTCCTCCGGGTGCTCCGGTTTCCTCCCACACTCCAAAGACATGCTGGTAGGTGAATTGTCTCCTGTCTAATTGGTCCCTACTATGTGTATGTATGAATGTGAGTTAGGGACCTTAGATTGTACGCCCCTTGAGGGTTAGGGACTGATGTGAATGTACAATATATATGTAAAGTGCTATACAAGTACCTGTAACAAACAAATAAATAAACACATTACTGTGCTGAGCGCGCGCTCCCACCAGCTTCAACCGCCCATCGATGCATATGTGCGGCATGTGCCCACCCTTATGCTGGCACACAAATATGATGCAACAGTGACTTCTTGCTTACTACTCTGCATGTGATCACTGATTGGCCAATCAGTGATCACATGATCGGGACCTTGCACAGAGGTCCTGTCCGACGATCAGTGTTTCACTGTGTCCGGAGGACACGGCGGGCACCGGATCGCGGTGCTGCACGTTACCAGGGAGCGCGCACAAGCAGGGGGCCGGGAAAGCCGTTTATAAACTGCCACCCCACCCTGCACTGCCACCGTCCGACCGTTTATAGACAATGGCCACCGGACCTTCGTGCGGCTCCGGCGGCATGACGTCACGACGTACGGCTCCTCCTTGACGCGTTTCGTGCCAAGCACGTTATCAAAAGGGGTGTGCAAGTACGAGAAACTTCGACCGCCCAGCGAATCATATGTGCGGCATGTGCCCACCCTTATGCTGCCACACAAATATGATGCAACAGGTTCATCCAATCAACGAACAGTTTTTGTTGTGCTTAATGTATCAGTATCTCCACCATATGAATCAATCTGAATACAAGAAATCAAATAGTACAAGAAAATGTTAGGTGCGCAATAAAACATTAATTGTAACAAAATGATAATGTGAAAATCAAATTTACAACCAAATTGTCCCTTTAGGACCATGTGTTCAGCACACCTTGTACTGCTTGTTCAGTTATATTACCATTCGATTGCATGAATATCCACACATCAGAATTAAAAAAAAAAAAAAAATCCACGTGAGAATACATAGTGTGTATCCCTTTAAGACAACACATTACACAGTGCATAAAGATCAATAAAGTCCGTCTGAAATACTTCAAACATTGAGGTGTTTAATCCAGTGCCCCCTTTATGCGTTCCACCGCCAAGCGTCCAAATTGCTTACCGGATTAAATTGAACTGCAAATCATAAGAGCGTAAATCAATGAGTGCATAGACGGATGGTCATCGGTAATGCAGCAGCTTTAATGTGCTCTTCAATAAACACAAGGGACCAGAGGTATCCTCCAAGGACATCGGGAAGGATAGAGGCCAGCTGCGTAGCGTTCTATTTTTAAAACCATCAAGCTTTTATTGTGCATCAGAAGGCACTAACACGATACATGTAATAAGATAAGCTGAAAAAAAATACTGTGGCACTCGGCAGTTAGCGGGCATGATGACGTCACAGGCCAGGTCCTGCATGTGGGTGTTAAAGCCCACCCTGTTGCTGCCGCACATGCAAACGGCAACAGGCTAATCCAATCACCATGGAATAGGTCAAGGCAGAAGGCTGACTGCCCAATGATAGGATAAGGGGTATGAAAGTTTGTGGATCCACCTAGTTACATAATTCCATCCTAGCTTTCAGAAAGTCTGCATAGGTGTTAATCATTCTATTTACAGTACTTGTGTGGATATAAAGATGGGCAGCACAGGGGCTAAATGGTTAGCACTTCCGCCTGGCAGTACTGGGGCTGTTGGTTCAAATCCCAACCACGGCACCACCTGCCTGGAGTTTGCATGTTCTCCCTGTGCCTGCGTGGGTTTCCTCAGCGTACTCCGGTTTCCTCCCACACTCTAAAGACATGCTGGTAGGTGAATTGGATCCTGTCTACATTGGCCCTAGTATGTGTAACAGAACCGGACCCTGACTGCACTTGGGTATTTCCGTTAGACTCTGTAAGGAATTCCCCCTTTCCTGGAATCCTTATATTCTTATTTCTATATTTTCTTTGTGCTGCGCAGCGT
This sequence comes from Staurois parvus, assembly GCF_062004578.1. NCBI lineage: Eukaryota > Metazoa > Chordata > Amphibia > Anura > Ranidae > Staurois > Staurois parvus. Next base: position 286,860 of record NW_028319200.1, on the reverse strand, counting down.
CTGGGTGTGGCACGGGCTTCCCTGTCCGAACACAGATCCACGGACACCACCGCTGACCATATGAGACTAGACAAGACCAGTCTTGAAGGAAACCAGGAAATAGACTCCTTTATTTCAACACAGAGACAAGATATATACACAGGGCGGGGCAATACACACCCAGTAACAAGAAACACATCAGCAGGCAGTCCCATAAGGGGGAAGGGCTGCCGGAAACACCCCCCACCAAGCCAATACACAAACACATACATACCATAATAGTTTGCTCCCAAGCGAGGCACACAATAGAAGAATGGGACACAACCACTTGGCATTAAACAATGAACAACCCCCACCTATCTCCTAGACATGTCTACACAATATCAGGACATTTCACCCTGCACCCCTAACAGGTGCAGGGTGACTTACACATAAGAGGGATATGGGGAGCTGAGACAGGGGTCTCCCCACCCCTCCAAAGTGAGCTGTGTTCCATGGGCTTCCCACCCAAAGTCACTCCCGTCACAGTATGTGTATGTATGAATGTAAGTTAGGGACCTTAGATTGTACGCCCCTTGAGGGTTAGGGACTGATGTGAATGTACAATATATATGTAAAGCGCTGTGTAAATTGACAGCGCTATAAAAGTACCTGAAATAAATAAATGGGTATGTTCCTGGCACTCATCAGAACTGAAGGAGAGGCTTGGAAAAGCTTGGATGATGTTTCATCTTCAACATTACAGAACAGGCCCAGTTGAATGCGACTACTACTGCTACAGTGCTGTGAAAAAGTATTTGCCCCCTTCCTGATTTATTTTAATTTTTTTTTTATTTGCATATTCCTCACACTTAAATGATTCAGAGCATCAAACAAATTTTAAATATTTTGCAAAGATAGCCCAAGTAAATACAAAATGCAGTTTTTAAATGACGATTTCATTTATTAAGGGAAAAAAGCCATCCAAACCTGCGTGGCTCTATGGGAAAAGGTAACTGCCCCCGAAATAACTGGTTGTGCCGCCCTTGGAGGCAACTGCAATCAAGCGTTTGTGATAACTGGCGATGAGTCTTTCACTCTTCTTTGCAGTATTGTTTTAATTCAGCCACATTGGAGGGTTTTCCAGCATGAACGGTGTGTTTAGGTCATGCCACAGCATCTCTATTGGATTTAAGTCCAGACTTTGACTATGGCTAGGTATTTGATTACTTCCCGTCCAGCCCAGGTACATAAACGGCCGGAGCAGTGCAGGAGCGCGTGGCCATTTATAAACGGCCTACTCATTCCCTGCCTGTGCCCGCTCCCTGGGAGTGCACAGCACCACAATCCGGTGCCCACTGTGTCCTCCGAATAGAGGAACAGCGATTGCTGTATGGGACCTCTGTGTGAGGTCCTGATCATGTGATCACTGATTGGCCAATCAGTGATCACATGAACAGTAGTAAGCAAGATGTCACTTCCTGACATCATTGCTTACTACGTGTGAAATCTGTGAATGATCACCGAGATCACATGGTACAGGGCTATTCACAACAGCCTTATACCATGTGACAATCTGTGACCAATCACAGCTCTCACAGTATTTCTCAATGGCTGCAAGAATGCAGCCAGAGAGAAAGAAATTATTGCTTTTACAGCCTTTATAGGTGTAAAAGCAATCAGTGTAAAAAAAAAAAAAAAAAATCTTCATCACCCCCCACAAGTAGTACAGTGTCACTATGGTGACACTGTACTGCTATGGTGACAGTATGTTTAAAAAAAACAAATAATATAAAAATGTAGAAACATTTTTTTTAGAAATTATAATTTTTGGTTATAAACTAATTTGGGTTATTTTTTTTTTTTTTTTACTAAAAAGATAGCTGAATTCATTTTGGCCAAGATTTAGGAAGAAAGATTATTTATTTGCAACATTTTACAAGAAAAACACTTTTTTTTTCAAAATGTTTAGACTTTTTCATTTAAATAGCAAAAAAATTAAAATCCCAGTGGTGAATAAATACCACCAAAATAAAGTTTTATCTCTCTAAAATCAAATGCTAAAAAATTAATATGGGTACAGTGTTGCATGACCGCGCAATTGTTATTCAAAGTGTGAGAGCGCTGAAAGCTGAAAATTGGCCTGGACAGGAAGGGGGTGAAAGTGTCCAGACATGAAGGGGTTAATAAACTTGCATTCTCTTTGTCACAAACTTTATCTTTACACAAGGGTCCACATGATCACATATGATTTTTTATTACTTATATAATTAACCGCTTCCCGTCTGCCCATTGCCTATAGACGGCAAATGGGAAGCTGTGCCGATGTGGGCTAAGGTACTTGTACATCAGCCTGCCTCCGTGGCTCCTGTGCAGTTCCCAGAGCTCGCACCTAGACGTCTAGCGATCGGTATGTTGCCTGGACAAAGGGGTTCTCATTACCGCTGCGTCCAGGCGATCACATGGTGTTTTACCATGTGATTGCTGTGACCAATCACAGCATTCACATAGTAAACACTGCGCATGAAAGTAGAGATTGGTTCTCTATGCTCTCACTATGAAAGCAGAGAGACCGATGCAGCAGTCTGTGAGTGTACAGCAACCTATCAGGCTGCATGTACCCCTCACAGACTGCGGTGTCAGCCACCCCAATGTTCCCGATTACTGCCCCAGTGTATCTAAACACTGCCCATTGTAGTCAATAATAAACATGCAGCCAGCATCTGTCACCTGTTTCAGTGCTCACAATAACACCTGCCATGCACCATATCAATGTCCTGATCACTGCCATACCAGCATCCTGATCACCTGCATACACCATACCAATGTCCTGATCACTGACATACCCCATACCAACGTCCTGATCACCACCATACCCCATACCAACGTCCTGATCACCACCATACCCCATACCAACGTCCTGATCACCACCATACCCCATACCAGCATCCTGGTCACCATCATACCCCATACCAGCATCCTGATCACCATCATACCCCATACCAGCTCCCTCATCACCTCCATACACCATACCAGCACCCTGATCACAAATTTGTTTTGAATTTTTGTCTTGATTTCCTCTTTACATATTTTTTGAATACCCTATCTCAGGGCTTGAAATTTCCACTCGCCTGCTCACCAATGGCGAGTGGAAATTATGGTGGGGGCGAGTGTGTCCCCCAGGGCCGTCTTGCTGAGCAGGCTCGGAGCTCAGGCCGGATCTGTCATCGGCACTGGGAGCCGTCAGACTGTTCAATAGCTGAGCGCAGTGAAAGCAAAGGAAGGAGTGTGTGCTGTGCTCTCTGCCTCCCCCTAGAGTGCAGTACCGGATCTGTGAGTGAACAACGAAGTACTGCAACTTTTTATCGGGGAAGTGTGTGTGTACGTGTACATGTGTGTGTGTGTTTATGTGTGTCTGTGTATGTATGTACCATTGTACATGTGTCTGTGTGTATGTACATGTGTATATCTGTACATGTGTATGTGTGTGTGTGCATGTACATGTGTGCGTGTGTTTGTGTGTATGTACATACATGTGTCTGTGTATGTATGTACATGTGTCTGTGCGTATGTATTTCTGTGTATGTACATGCATCTGTGTGTATGTGTGTCTGTACGTGCCCGTGTGTATACATGTGTCTGAATGTGTGTGTATACATGTGTCTGTATGTGTCTCTGTGCGTGTGTGTACATGTTTCTGTGTGTGTGTGTGTGTATGTACATGTCTGTGTGTGTGTACAGGTGTCTCTGTTTGTGTGTATTTGTTGGTGGCGAGTAACTCTAAGGCCTGGCTAGCAGCTCAGGACTTCAAATTATAAGCCCTGCCCTATCTCATTCTATACAGACGTGACCCTCACAGGTTTTACTTTTGGCCTTTTAAATGTATTGCCCGTTGGTATATACAGTATTTTGCAGTGTGTTTGCGATTTGAAATATTCCCATTTGTGTTCTGTATTCACTGATGACAATATTCCCTTCCAGTCTACATCTTAAAGAGCAGCCTCAGCCTTGGAAAATTTGCTCTTTTAAAATTAGGTGTCTTATCTTTCTTATGTGCTTATTGTTTGAAGCTTACAGTGTGGAAAGTAATAATTTGATCCCCTACAAATTTTGTAAGTTTGCTCACCTACAAAGAAGTGAAGGGTCTATAATTTTACCGTATTTTTCGCTCCATAAGACGCACTTTTTTCCCCCCAAAAAAGGGGGGAAAATGTCAGTGCGTCTTATGGAGCGAATATAGAGCGGCCGGTCCGGTATTTCCACCGCCGCCGTGCAGAATAACGGGCCGGCCGCTCAGCTCTGCAGTGGGACCTTAAGGAGAGGACTGCTGACCTTTGGGGAGGTGGGGAGCGGGTACCTGAATTGGACAGGTACCCGCTCTTACTTCTTTGTTCTTTGACCTTACCTGTTCCTCTATCCAGCGGCGCGCTGTCTTCCCGGCTTCTGTAATGTGGGCGCTGGGCATGACAGCCAGGTGCCAAGTGCGCATGCGCAAGAAGCGGTGCTTTTTGTGAATGGTAAGGCGGTACCTGGGACACATGACAGATCCCAGAAGCCTCCGGACCAATCACAAAGCGCAAGTGCTTCTCGCTCATGCACACTGGGCACCCGGCTGTCATGCCGAGCGCCATTACAGAAGCCGGGAAGACAGCGCGCAGCTGGATCGAGGAACAGGTAAGATCAAACAAAAACTCTGCGGAAGTAAGAGCGGGTACCTGTCAAATTCATGTACCCGCTCCCCACCTCCCCAAAGGTCAGCAGTCATCTGTACTGTCCGCAGTCTCTGGTCATCCCTGTGCTGTCCGCAGTCTCTGGTCATCTCCTGTACTGTGTCCGCAGTCTCTGGTCATCCCTGTACTATGTCTGCAGTCCATTAGTTCAGAATTTTTTTTTCCTGTTTTCTGCCTCTAAAACCTAGGTGCGTCTTATGGTCAGGTGCATCTTATGGAGCGAAAAATACGGTATTTTTATCATAGGTGTATTTTAAATGATAGAGAATATTAACCAAAAATCCAAAAAAACACATAATACAAATGTTATAAATTGAGTTGCAGTTCAGTGAGTAAAATAAGTATTTGATCCTCTACCAACCAACAATAATTCTGGCTCCCACAGACTGGCTATGTGCTCATGTGGTACACAGACTAGTCCTGTCAATTTAGGAAGGTGCTCCTAACAACTCGTTATCTATATAAAAGACACCTGTCCACAGAATCTCTTTCTTCCATGCAAACCTCACCTTGCCATGGGCAAGATCAAAGAGCTGTCAAAGGATGTCAGGGACAAGATTGTACACCTGCACAAGGCTGGAATGGGCTACAAGACCATCAACAAGAAGCTTGGTGAGAAGGAGACAATTGTTGGAGCGATTATTCGCAAATGGAAGAAATAGAAAATAACGATCAATTGCCCTCGGTCTGGAACTCCATGCAGGATTTCACCTCATGGAGTAAGGGTGATCATGAGAAAAGTGAGGGATCAACCCAGAGCTACACAGAAGGAACTTGTGAATGATCTCAAGGCAACTGGGACCACAGTCACCAGACAAACTATTGGTAACACAATATGCTGCCATGGATTGAAATCCTGTAATCCTGAACACCATCCCTACAGTCAAGCACGGAGGTGGAAACATTATGCTTTGGGGCTGTTCCTCTACTAAAGGTACAAGCTGTCTTTGCCGCATTGAGGGGCCAATGAACGGGGCCATGTATTGTAAAATCTTGGATGAGAACCTTCTTCCCTCAGCAAGAACACTAAAGATGGTTCGTGGATGGGTCTTCCAGCATGACAATGACCCAAAACATACAGCCAAGGCAACAAAGGAGTGGCTCAAGAAGAAGCACATTAAGGTCATGGAGTGGCCTAGCCAGTCTTAAGACCTTAATCCTATAGAAAATGTATGGAGGGAGCTGAAACTTCGAGTTGCCACTCGACAGCCAAGAAACCTTAAGGATTTAGAGAAGATCTGTAAAGAAGAGTAGACCAAAATCCCTCCTGAGATGTGTGTAAACCTGGTAACCAACCACAAGAAACATCTTACCTCTGTGATTGCCAACAAGGGTTTCTCCACCGACTACTAAGTCATGTTTTGCTTGGGGATCAAATACTTATTTTACTCACTGAACTGCAACTTAATGTATACCATTTGTATCGTGTTATTTCTGGATTTTTGGTTGATATTCTGTCTCTGTTGCTTAAAATATACCTATGATGAAAATTATAGATCCTTAATTTCTTTGTAAGTGGGCAAACGTACAAAATCTGCAGGGGATCAAAATATTATTTTCCCCACTGTGCATTAAATGAAATCATGGTATGGTCACTGCTACCCAGATTATGTGGTTATTATTAATAAGCTCCTTGTGGTTTGAAGTTACTAGGTCCAGCAGAGCATCATGTCTAGTTGGGGTTTCTATAAACTATACCATAAAACTGTCTTGTACGTAACTCTGCAGTATCCACCTAACATATCATATTTGTCATATATTGCAATTTACCAGCCTGTAGATGTGGCAACACTTTCTGCAAGTACTGAAAAACAGCTGTTGATCCTGAGAAGTGTTTGTGCTGAAATTTCCAGAAAGGGTTATCACTTTTTCAGCTACAGTTGCAAGAAAAAGTATGTGAACCCCTTGGGATTATGTGGAGTTTTGCATGAAATGGGCATAAAATGTGCTCTGAACGTCATCTAAGTCACAACAATAGAAGAACACAGTCTGCTGAACATAATACTACACAAACATTAGATGTTGCCATGTTTTTATTGCACATAACATGTAAACATTCACAGTGCAGGGAGGAAAAAGTATGTGAGGCCCTAGCTTAATGACTTCTCCCAGAGCTAATTGGAGCCAGGAGTGAGCCAACCTTGACTCCAATCAGTGTGATGATATTGGATGTGTTGCTGACAGCTGTCCTGCCCTTAAAAAACACACACCTGTTTTGAGTTTACTGGTTTCAAGAAGCACTGTCTGATGTGAACCATGCCTCGCAGAAAAGAGCTCTCAGAAGACCTACCATCAAGAATTGTTGACTTGCATGAAGCTGGAAAGGGTTACAAAAGTATCTCCAAAAGCCTTGATGTTCATGTGTCCACGGTAAGACAGACTGTCTACAAATGGAGAAAGTTTAGCACTGTTGCTACTCTCCCTAGGCGTGGTCGTCCTGTAAAAATGACTGCAAGAGCACAGCGCAGAATGCTGCATGAGGTAAAGAAGAATCCCAGAGTGTCAGCTAAAGACCTACAGAAATCTCTGGCACATGCTAACATTTTTGTTGACACATCTACAATAAGGAAATCATTAAACAAGAATGGAGTACATGGGAGGACACCACGGAGGAAGCCATTGCTGTCCAAAAAGAATATTGCAGCACGTTTGAAGTTTGCAAAAGAGCACCTGGATGTTCCACAGCACTACTGGCAAAATATACTGTGGACAGATGAAACCAAGATTGAGTTGTTTGGGAAGAACACACAACACTATGTGTGGAGAAAAAAAGGCACAGCACACCAACATCAAAACCTCATCCCCACTGTGAAACATGGCGGAGGGAGCACCATGGTTTGGGGCTGCTTTGCTGCCTCAGGGCCTGGACGGATTGTTGTCATTGATGGGAAAATGAATTCCAGAGTTTATCAAGACATTTTGCAGGAAAACGTACGACCATCTGTCCGCCAACTGAAGCTCCGCAGAGGATGGGTGATGCAACAGGACAATGACCCAAAGCATACAAGTAATTCAACAAAGCAATGGCTGCAACAGCACAGAATACGCCTTCTGGAGTGGCCCAGTCAGAGTCCTGACCTCATCCCGATTTAAATGCTGTGGCATGACCTTAAGAGAGCGATTCACACCAGACATCCCAAGAATATTGCTACACTGAAACAGTTTTGTGAAGAGGAGTGGTCCAAAATTACTCCAGATCGTTGTGCAGGTCTGATCTGCAACTACAGGAAACGTTTGGTTGAGGTTATTGCTGCCAAAGGAGGGTCAACCAGTTATTAAGTCCAAAGGTTCACATACTTTTTCCTCCCTGCACTGTGAATGTTTACATGTTATGTGCAATTAAACCATGGCAACATCTAATGTTTGTGTAGTATTATGTTCAGCAGACTGTGTTCTTCTATTGTTGTGACTTAGATGACGTTCAGAGCACATGTTATGCCCAATTCATGCAAAACTCCACGTAATCCCAAGGGGTTCACATACTTTTTCTTGCAACTGTATGATCTACCTACTGTTGTGTGATGAAGAGGAGAGAGGGAGGTGTTCTGTAATCCTGTCCTAGAGTGACAACACTGCCTCTCCATAGATATAGTACAAAGAGTGAACATTGTCACTCTAGGACAGGAAGTGTGTTACTGGCAGAAACAGCAGATGGAAATAAGGGGAAAAAAAGCCTGAAGATAGAAAAGTAATGCAGCCATCACATCTAAAGACTTGTAATCTGTGGTATATTGCAATCTTGTTTCTGTGCTAAGATACACTTTAATGGTTTATTCCAATTACATACAAGAAAAAGTTGCCTTCCAAATCAGGCTGATACATGAGCATTCTATAATTCGGTACAACTCCCCTACCTTTCTTCCAGTCCAAAAGTTTTAAAGACGCTCCTTGGTTAGCTACATAGATGCCGCCTGCAGTGACACATAAAGCGTAGAGACCCCGCAGAAGGAGTGACAGACTATCACAGGAGTGCAGAAGACTCAACAGACCAGATGAGGAGACTTTCCAAACCTTCAGAAAGCCATCTGAGGAACCGGAATACAGCAATCCAGCGTTGAACTGAAAAGGAACAAACATGTAGCTGAAGTACAATCTGCTTACATTTTGCCTTCCCTGGTTCCTCACTCCCTCCTCATCAACATGCCGGTGAAATTTTTACATAAATGCAGCTCTGATGCAAGCAGTGAGCCAGCCCTTGGGAGTTGTTTTTCAGATATCAAAATGTCTTAATTGGTACATGTCAATCTGGAAGAGTGGGTGTTCCTAAGAGAGCTGCATGTAGATACAGTCTGCCCTAGGTAGTACCCACATGTGATGCTGAGCCTCCATAACTGAAAGAACCGAAATCCAATGAATGAAAGGGGTAGGCCAATGGACAGTCTGGCTGTTGGAAAAGGCTAGATCACGCCTCAAAATTTCCACTTGCCTGCTCACATTTGGCGAGTGGAAATAAGGTGGGGGCGAGTGTTTCCCAGGCATGGCAGCTATCAAGGGAAGCCAAAGGAGGAAAAGGAAGCAGAATCTGTATGTGCAGCTGCTAGAGGAGCATCTTCTCCCCAGACACCATGACCGAATGTAGAGAGTGGCTATACCCCTCTAGCTCTTTCCCTCCACAGCCACTGGCAGCCTGGTGTAGTAATAAAGTGAGAGTCGGCCGGGGAAAGCAGCTTGCACACAGAGCCAGGGCCAGCATCATGGTAGCCACCACAGGGTGTCACAATGGGGAGGGCGGTAAAATCCATAACAAGGAGAGGGTAGAGCGTAGGTGCCGGTGGTAGACAATCCCACATCTAGGCAGAATGAAAGGGGCCGTCAGCGGTGTTAGGCAAGCCTGTTATCTACATCAACAGTGCAGCATGGGTGCTGTAGGAGTGATCTTTCCCCTCTATATAGCAACAAACCCCCATCCCTCCTCCTTTCCCTGGGCCGTCTCCGCCAATCTCCTCAGCTCCTGCACCTGGTTTGTGTAGCAGATGACAAGCAAGCATGTAGTGCGCTGTGCTGCACCTTGCCCTGTCAAAGCTGCCCCACAAATTCACCTTCCTCAATGACTGGGAGGTCAGCATGCTCACCACGACTCTACAACAGGTAATACCATGAGTGCGGGACCGGAGCTGGGAACATAACACTGGGCGGCCAGGGATCTGCACACACAGAAGGGGCTACTGACAGACAAGGGGACAAGATGCTGGAACTGTACCTTGGGACAAGATGCCGGAACTGTACCTGGGAACAAGATGCCGGAACTGTACCTGGGGAGGTGGAAGGGTCACACAGGGGTGCAAGACAAGGAACCCAGCTGCAGGGAGGAGCAGTGGAGGAGGGGGAAATCTTCCAGTCACTGATCTACCATCCCTAATCACAAGCCAGGCATGGAGTACACAAGGGTCCAGGGATCTGTCCTGTCCATCCTTCCAAGTGATCCCTGTCATAGACAGGCCTGGCCCTCGCACACTGGACTCTTATCCCCGGCTCACACCAGAATGCAGTGTAGGAAACCCAAAATGTGCAACAAAAGGGATAACAGGCGCATGGTGTGGCAGTCCATGTATGTTTGATGAGCTCCAAATGGGCAGGGGTGAAGGTAGTCCAGTAGGCACCAAGGACAAGCTGCGGAGGAGCGAAGCATAACTCTGCAGAAGGGAAAACAAAGAAACACAGCGCCTCTAAGTGCGTACCATGAAGGTATTTAATAGAAAGATAAGTAGTAACTCACATCTTAGAATTTAAAAACAGGCTCATGGGTAAGAGGGTGAGACGTCTGTAGCCAGATGTTGTTGTGTGTCTGATCCAGAGAGGAGATCAATTGAGTCCGTCAGCAGGTGGTGCTGTGCATGTGCAACATGAATGGTAAGCCTGGTGGAATCTCCAAAGTGTCTGCCAGCAGATAGTCCAGTGTATATGCTGACTGATAAAAGAGCTCGCCTGGACTCATCGCGTCCTGCACATGCTCAGAAACGCGTCGCATTTTGATGATGTCAGACGCCACATGTGCTGATCCCCGACATCTTGGAAACTCTGCCAAGCTCCACCATCTATGCTGCATATGCAGGGCACCATCTGCTGGCAGACACCTTGGAGATTCCACCAGGCTTACCATCCATGTTGCACATGCACAGCACCACCTGCTGACGGACTCAATCGATCTCCTCTCTGGATCAGACACACAACATCTGGCTACAGACGTCTCTTGCCCATGAGCCTGTTTTTAAATTCTAAGATGTGAGTTACTACTTATCTTTCTATTAAATACCTTCACGGTACACACTTAGAGGCGCTGTGTTTCTTTGTTTTACATTTCCCACAACGCATTCAAATCGCACTGCCCGTGAGATCTGCAGCAATGTTAATGACACCCCAAACACAAGCTGCAAACGCAGTACATTTGCCTGCACCGGATTGCATGGTCAATTGTACGGTTGCCAAACGCTGCATGCTCACCTTTAGATCGATGTGGTGCTTTGCACAATGTGGTGATTGCAGCACAATTTGTTATGTGACAATCACAGCAGGACTGCACCACATTTTTTAGGTGCCATTAAAATGAATGGCACCTGAAAATTGCATTGTGCGATCTGTCATTTTAGCAGAGCGTTTTGAAATCGTGGGCAGAATTGCAGAGATTCTGCCCTCTATTCAAAACGCCCATTTATGGATGAAGCCTCATTCTCTCCCTTGTTCTCTCGCTCTTATTTTCTCCCTCATTCTTTTTCTCATCCTCTCCCTCATTCTCTTTCTCACTCTCTCATTTCTTCTCTCATTCCCTCTGGTTTTCACTCTCTCTTTCTCTGGACTGGTGGAGGAGGAAGACATGGGATGGAGGAGATGCAACTTGAGGAGGATGTGGGATGGAATAGATGGGACTGGAGGAGGACATGGGATGGGGAGATGAGACTGGAAAAGGAGGACAATGGGGGGGAGATAGAACTGGCGGAGGAGGACATGGGTTGGAAGAGATGGGATTGGAGGAGGAGGAGGAGGACATGAGATGGGGAGATGAGACTAGAAAAGGAGGACAATGGGGGGAGATAGAAGTGGCGGAGGAGGACATGTGATGGGGAGATGAGACTGGAAAAGGAGGACAATGGGGGGATATAGAAGTGGAGAAGGAGGACATGGGATGGGGAGATGAGACTAGAAAAGGAGGACAATGGGGGGAGATAGAAGTGGCGGAGGAGGACATGTGATGGGAAGATAAGACTGGAAAAGGAGGACAATGGGGGGATATAGAAGTGGAGAAGGAGGACATGGGATTGGGAGATGAGACTGGAAAATGAGGACAATGGGGGGAGATAGAAGTGGTGGAGGAGGACATGGGATGGAGGATATATCAAGCTGTAAGAGTGTTAAAATAAAGGTGGGTGCACTGACTCAGTGGGATGGCCAATGGGCTTAATATTTTTATAGTTGTTGATATTTTTTTTTGTAACTTTATTCTGCATAAAACATTTAACAGCATCATTTCATGAGATAACTTACGAGGGTGTATTTAGGGGCAGGGTAGGGGTTGGGTAGAGTAACTGGTGGCAAGTAACTTTTAAGACCTGGCTAGTAGCTCAGGACTTGAAATTTTGAGCCCTGGGCTAGATGCCACTGGATGTCCTCCAGCCAGGAAACAAGGCGGGCCCTATCTGACTTGCTGTAGCCACTACTGAACATTGTGAGAAGCTCACAGTGTGCAGTGAAATCAGATTAAGCAATTTTAGCACAGTAGAGGAGCCGGTACAACTGAGCAAGACTGAAGGGAAGGCTGATGTTCAGCTTTGACTATATGGCTGTCATAACCCACCAGACAGAGGATCCTACATTACCTTACCTGCAAGGCAGTTACTTTATCTTCATGCGTTCTCTCTGACCACAAGTTTTCCTGTGTTTCCAGGTCCCAGACATCAATCTTTCCACCATCTGCATAACAATAATTTGGTAAATTTTCCACACAATCAAGAATTGGTCACTATATATTTGTAATTAAAAATGAAACAAAAGAACACAGAATGCCAGAGCACTACATTTTAAAAAATTGTTCCAGATATATGATGTACTGCTGGCATAGTTATCCAAAGCCTGTTTTTATTAAATATATTTTAAAGTCCAAATAAATTTTGAGTTGATTTCAGGTGCATCAAAACAAAAGTCTTACCGTTCATTTTCTTGATCATTCAGACACAGCCTGAGCTGAAAATCCTGGCTGCATGCTGCAGGGAAGCACCGTTGCTCTCTGTATGGAAGCAGTAGCCTTTCTGCAGAGGTTTTGACATGCCCTCTGCCAATCAACATGGAGCATACGTTTTTCTGAGCTCAGGGGGCATGTTGGACCTCTGCTCTCACAGAGAGGGCAAGAGTCTTCCTCTACAGCAAACTGGGACTTAAAGCGGAACTCTACTCACTTTGGATCCAGCAATGCGGCGTCCTGGAGCTCCCCACCTGGCCGCTGACATCTTAGGGCAGCTGACCTCCAAGCCTTGACTGTTGGTCAGACAGGGATAACATCACTCCCATGCATGCGTGGGAGTTCAGTCATGTTCAGCATTGCCGAATTCGGACAGTGAGCTGCGCCTGCGTGGCACACTGTACAGGGGCGGACAGGCAGGTAGGCAACTTTAATGCAGAAGAGACAAAGCATGTCTCCTCTGCTTTAAAATTCCTGCCGGTTTGTCCTTTTTCATTTTTGACCTAAAGTTCCACTTTAATAATCACTGTAGCCCAACTGAGTTGGTTTTAACCGATTCTGGATGGGACTGAATGTCGATTGAGAAGCAGGTCTTTTTGCGCAACATCAGTACCTGACCCCAGATATCATCACGTGGACTTGGTGTGGTACGCTTCCTGTATATCGTGATCCAAATACACCAGCAAGTATCATCGGAATACAATCTCAAAGAATGGTGAACCGTCCCTTTAAATCCGCTGTACTACAGGTGGACCACTGTAAACACACTACTGCATAAACGTGTACGGTGCTTCTTGGTGCTCTTCCACCTCCAGCACTCTATTGCGCTCACTTCCAAGTTTGACCCCTATTGTCATGTCAAACTGCGCTTTTCCCTATAACCCAGGAGGGTATAACGGTACACAGATCTTCACCACCGTTAGCCAGCACGTTAAGCAGAACCAGATCGCTCCATATCTATACAGTGTTTGCTGTAAAACGTGTGCAGAAATCCCTTTTCCAAAATGGCGGCACGTGCACTTCCGGTTTGCGGCCTGACGTCATCGGCGTACCCTACGCGTTACGTCACATCACGTGACTTCATCAGGAGTACACTATTTATTTATAGCACTAGTTATGTGCAGTTTTTATGGGTGCTTATATGTATGCATTGGAAGACATCTGGTATAGCATACATTGATTCTCACAAGCACAGCTTTCTGTGTTTTCACTTTTATATATCCTCGTATTAGATTGTTAGCACCGTATTGATGTATATGCAGCGAAGGAAATAAGTATTTGACCCCCAGCTGATGTTGAATGTTTGCCCACTCAAGAAATGATCGGTCTAAAAATCGAATGGTAAATCAGTAAATTAATTTGTTAGACATGCATTTCTTTTGAATTCTTTGTTGCTATTCTCTCTCTCAGTGTTACAATACACTGAACATTCGATATTTCGACTGATCATTTCTTTGTGAGGGGCAAACATTCAAAATCAGCAGGGGACCAAATACTTATTTCCTTCACTGTATTGTTGCTCTGCATTTCTTCATTTTACTTTCGTTTCTACATGTGGGAACACATTATATGCTAGCCGCACAATTTCTTTAGGAGGTTCATTGAGCTGAAGGTTTTTTTATACACAGTACCTGACCCCACCAATGCTAATTTGGCCGCGACGGGCACAAATTCCCACAGACACACTCCAAAATCCTTTTGGGCTTGTTCACACTAGCTTTGGCCTCTAAAGAGCAGTCTGTGTTCAGATCGCATTTGACAACCGATGAGGAGGCATTTTATCGCCTCCTCACCACCTGCTTTAACCTCTTGATCCCTGCACTATGACGCTGAGACTGTGCGCACTGCACGCGGCTGTGGGGTGCTTGTAGTGCAGCCCCATTCACTTGAATGGATCGCATTCGGTAGGCATTACACCCACCGAAAGTGACGTAGTATAATTCCTGATGTGGCCATGAAGCAATGCCTCACAGCCATGGCATGTGCAGGGGGGGACTGACCATTCGGAAACTCGGGCCCGGGGTCAGTAAGGGGCCCCATGAGATGCCCCTGGTACCTTTCATAGGCTTTTTTGGGTATGGTTTGAGTGTGGGCGAGGACACAGGGGCCCCTTGACCCCCTATTGCCCAGGGCCCCATGAGTTGTCAGTCCGCCCCTGGGCATGTGTACACCCCCAGCCACTGCATCTGCAGCTAAATGGGGTAGCGGGGTTCAGCCGCCCTCCAACCACTAATGTAGTTGTTCCTACATGAGCTCATGTTCTGAAACATCTCTGGCCTAGCTTTATCATCTAGTGCTTTACTATATATAGCCAACACCTGGTCCAGTCTGGAATTATCACAGTTATGGTACCATCATGGACACATTCATCTATATCTTTCCATTTTTCCTGTTGCCAATATTATGATTGTGTCATGATCACTTCAAGTCAAGGCTAGGTATACAGGAAACGGTTTACAGATTATTATCATGTGTGTTTTTTCATTTTGTACCATTATGTGCAACATATTCTCATGGCTCTCTTCTTTTCTAATCATATAGTGCATAAACCCCCCTCCCCCATTGGCATAGTATTCACACCGTGGTGCAGGGACTTCTCTGCGCATGACGTCATCTTGGATGACCACATCATTTCCATCCTTCATCTTTCTCTGTTGGTGGTGGTGAGGTCCCCCTTCCTTTTTTGTTATTTTTACATCTGGGTATCATTACTGCAATAAACGGTTGAAATTGTTTTTCTATCAAGCCGCAGTCTGTCCTCATTGGGACCCCTTGACCTTAGGGATCCTTTCCCCCTGGTCTCCCCTTCTTTTTTCCTATACTAGTGTGAACTAGCCCTTATACATCCTTCCAAGAAGAGTGGAGGCTGTTATAACTGTAGAGGCGGAGACACCTCCATATTAACCAATTCAATACCGGGCACTTTTACACCTTCCTGCCCAGGCCAGTTTTCAGGTTTCAGCGCTCTCACACTTTGAATGACAATTGCGCAGTCATACAACATTGTACCCAAACTAAAATTTTATCATTTTCTTCACACAACTAGAGCTTTCTTTTGGTGTTATTTAATCACCGCTGGGGTTTTTATTTTTTGCTAAATTAACAAAAAAAGAGCAAAAATTTTGAAAAAAAAGTTTTTCTTTGTTTCTGTTAGAAAAGTTTGCAAATAAATAATTGTTCTTCATAAATTTAGGCCGAGATGTATTCTGCTACATGTCTTTGGTGAAAATAACCCAAATTAAGATGTATTTTTTAGTTTTATAGGAAAGTTATAGAGTTCACAACCTATGGTATAGATCTAAATATTGATCAATCCTGAAGTACTGACAGCCAATCTAATTTCTTGAGGTCCAAGAATGTCAGAACAGTACAGATATCCCCCAAATGTCAGGACAGTACAGATATCCCCCAAATGTCAGAACAGAACAGATATCCCCCAAATGTCAGGAAAGTACAGATATGCCCCAAATGTCAGGACAGTACAGATATCCCCCAAATGTCAGGACAGTACAGATATCCCCCAAATGTCAGGACAGTACAGATATCCCCCAAATGTCAGAACAGTACAGATATCCCCCAAATGTCAGGACAGTACAGATATCCCCCAAATGTCAGGACAGTACAGATATCCCCCAAATGTCAGAACAGTACAGATATCCCCCAAATGTCAGAACAGAACAGATATCCCCCAAATGTCAGGACAGTACAGATATCCCCCAAATGTCAGGACAGTACAGATATCTCCCAAATGTCAGTACAGTACAGATATCCCCCAAATGACCCCTTTTTGCAAAGTAGACAGTCCGACATACTTCATAAGAGGCATGGCGAGTTTTTTGAAGTTGTATTTTTTTTGTCATAATTTTTCGGAAAATGAAAAAATTAAAAAAATTAGTTTCACTATTTATTTTTTACATTTTGTCACCAGTGCAGTACAGCGTCATCATATAACTGGCATGGCGGTGATCAGGGACACTGGTGACAGTATGAAAAAAAATATATATTTTATTTTTTTTATTATTTTTTATTAAATTTGTTTTCTTTTTTTTAAGATTTGTTTTTTCATATTTCACTATGACCAAAGTAGTACAATGTTTCCATAGTAACATTGTACTACTTTGGGGAAGTGATCAGTACTTTTTTTTTTTTTTTTTTTTACACAATTTGCTTATAGCAAAGAATTACTTTGCTATAAGCAAGCATTTACCGAATGACATCGATTCATTCCGGACTTTTTTTTTTTTTTTTTGTGCATAGCTGTGGTTTGGCCACAGCTAATCACATGACATGTGCATGTGATTAGCTGTGACCATTCACAGCTAGACACTAGTATACAATGGATGGTATGAATGAAGCCATCCATTGTATACAACTGTCATGTGACCTGCTGTGATTGGTCACAGCAGGCCACATGGTACCGGCAATGGGGCCGATACTCAGATCTGTCATCGGCCGTGGCCGAGGTACACGGCCGGTGACAGATCGCGCCACTGCGCCGCTCTGCAGGAGCGCAATCTGCGCATGTGCGGGAGGGCGCCATATGGTGTCCACCCGGAACGCTGATGACATTTGCCGCCCGCCATTCGGCCATAGGGCGGGCGGCAAATGGTTAGACACACATCATTTTGAAATGGGAAGTAGGAAAACTCACCAGATCCAGATATGATCAGTTTACTGTCCGGGATGTGAACAATGGCTGAAACTGCTGAGAAAGTGTATATGCTTAGCAGAGGCTGACCTGAAAGGATTGAAATAGAGGAAAAATAAATTTAAAAAGCAGAGCAAGTGTGAATGAAACAGAAGGCATAAATGTGAAAAGAACAGAAGGTGACATCTCAAACAGAATGTAAGACAAGAAGATCCACAGAGCATTAAAATGAACTGACACCGTGCTTGCCTAGTTACACATTTTTGATCCTAATTCTGTGCAACTTTAAACTCGTGCGTGCTTGATCCCGAGCTCGGCTGTTTCCATCTATTCAGACACACAGCACGCTGGGGTATCGCCAGGTTTTGTATGACAACAGCCAAGCCTGTGAAAGCGGGGAAAGGGGAGAAGAGCTTCTGCAGATGTTCATTGTGTTGGATTGAGACCGGGCTCAGGGGAATATTTGGAGGGGAGCTACACTTAAAAAGGTTATTTTACCTTAGTGCAGAGAATGCATTAAACTGACATTAAACCTTTGTTGTTTTTATGTATTAAAATAATAAACATGCTATACTTACCTGCTCTGTGTAATGGTTTTGCACAGAGCAGCCCTGATTCTCCTTTTCTGGCTACTTGTCTGCAGCAAGTGCCCCCATAGCGATGCTATGGGGGCACTCGTGCATGCTCACTCCCGAGATGCCCTGTCTGCGTCTTGACACAAACCAGGTGGCTCAGCCACACACTTATATATAACGTTTGTGTATTTGTGCAGTAGAGGGTTTTTTTTACCTTAATGCATAAAATGCATTAAGGGAAAAAACCTTAAGGCTTTAGAACCACTTTAAAGTGGAGTTCCACTCAACCTATCAGAAAATAAAAGTCAGCAGCTACAAAAACTGCCACCTACCTGTCCCTCGGTCCCGTGGTGTGTCCCCTGCAGCCGATTTCATTGGCCACCTTGTATTCCAGGAGGCCGGCATCTTCAGTGTGGGCACCCAGCTGTGATAGCTTGCGGCTTCACAGCCAGGTACCCACTGCGCATGCGTGAGAAGTGCTGCGCTTCGTGAATGGTCCTGTAGTCTTCTGGGACCTGTCACGTGTCCCAAAAGACTACAGGGAGGGAGGGAGGACACCTTCCGCTTCCAATCGCCTAGGCCAGGGGTAGGCAACCTGAGAGCCGCAGGACTACAAGTTCCATCATGCCTCTGCAAGTCATAGCTGTAACTGTCAGTTTTGTAATCTTTGCAATGCCTCATGGGAAATGTAGTTCCACAACAGCTAGAGAGCGACGGTTGCCTACCCCTGGCCTAGGCGATCGGACCTGAAGTGGGAGCGGGTACCTGTCAAATTCGGGTACCCGTTCCCCAAAGGTGCCAATCCTTAAAGGGGAGCAGTCCTTGAAGTGGAACTTTCCCTTTTGGGTGGAGCTCCGCTTTAAGAGAGAACATGTATTGCATTGTACTAAATATGTACTAAATATGCCTAATATACTAAAACGTACAGTACACACTAATATACTACGGGTATTCACCACCTGGAAAATAACTTTGGAAAAACAATAAAAATCATGACATATCCCTGTGCTTTCCCCTTCTGTCAGCCCCTCCATCGGTTACCTGAAATCAGACTCCAGACTTTGATACTGCAGTCTGCTGATCCGCTGCAGACAAGGGGTTCATGTGGCGGTAAGAGACTGGAGTCTGAAAGGCAGAAACATGACATAAAATAGTTTATTTACAAAAAAAAGAGCAAGAATGACAGTGGGTACAGACTGCATTGAGAACAATAATGGTGTTGTCAGGGCTCCCAGGTGTGACCAGAGGTGTGTGACTGACGCAGGGAAACGCAGACTTCAGATATGTGATAAACAATATAATTTATTAACACTAACAATACAAACATAAACGCAGTGCAATACTAAACATAATACAGTGCAAACAAACCCAACCAACCACCCACAGATAACAGTACATACAAGCAAGCGTCGTCAGGCAGGCCGGGTCAATATCAATTGGGCAGGTAGGTACAGGGGGAGCAAGCGGAGATTGGTCTGGGTCACAGGCCAGGTTCAGCAGGTAGCAGGCAGCGTGGTACAGAGGGTCAGGCAGAGGGATGGTCAGACAAGCCAGGGATCAGAGCAGGGTCAGCAGAGAATCAGACAGGAACAGAGAGCAGGAACAGGATACAGGGCCCAAGAGAAACACAACACCAAGGCAGAGTCTGCAAGTCTGGCCATCCCTTAAATACCCCAGCATAATCAGTTCCAGGTGTTAGCTGGCTGCAAAGTTGAGTCTCTGATTGCTGGGAGCACCCGCTGGCCAGCCCTGGTACTGCAGATCAAAAGGCAGGTGAGTCCCACCATTGCTGGCTAGTCCATTCCTGACAGTACCACCCCCCCCTCAAGGAGCGGCCTCAGGACGCTCCAAACAGTCCTAGCTGGGCAAAATGTTCCACCGCCCGGGTCTGGTAACTGGCGGGATATCAAAGACTGGCAAACCGGGCAGGACTCCGGGCAGAGGCACATCGGGCAGGACTCCGGGCAGAGGCACATCGGGCTGGACTCCGGGCAGAGGCACATCGGATTACCGGGCGGGGCGGCGGGCGCCGGGCCCCCGGGGGGGGCGACGGGCGCCGGGCTCCCGGGCGGAGCGGCAGGCGCCGGACCCCCAGGCGGAGCGACAGGTCTCGGGCCCCCAGGCGGAGCGGCGGGCGCCGGACCCCCAGGCGGAGCGACAGGTCTCGGGCCCCCAGGCGGAGCGGCGGGCGCCGGACCCCCAGGCGGAGCGACAGGTCTCGGGCCCCCAGGCGGAGCGGCGGGCGCCGGACCCCCAGGCGGAGCGACAGGTCTCGGGCCCCCAGGCGGAGCGGCGGGCGCCGGACCCCCAGGCGGAGCGACAGGTCTCGGGCCCCCAGGCGGAGCGGCGGGCACCGAGTCACCAGGCACGACAGAGGGCACCGAGTCGTCTGGCAAGACTGCGGGCACCGAGTCGTCTGGCAAGACTGCGGGCACCGAGTCGTCTGGCAAGACTGCGGGCACCGAGTCGTCTGGCAAGACTGCGGGCACCGAGTCGTCTGGCAAGACTGCGGGCACCGAGTCGTCTGGCAAGACTGCGGGCACCGAGTCGTCTGGCAAGACTGCGGGCACCGAGTCAACTGGCGGAACAGCGGGCATCGAGTCAACTGGCGGAACAGCGGGCACCGAGTTGTCTGGCGGAACAGCGGGCATCGAGTCAACTGGCAAGACTGCGGGCACCGAGTCGTCTGGCAAGACTGCGGGCACCGAGTCGTCTGGCGGAACAGCGGGCATCGAGTCAACTGGCAAGACTGCGGGCACCGAGTCATCAGGTATCGGATTGTCTGGCTCGACAGCGGGCATCGGGTCACCAGGCATCAGGTCATTTGGCTTGCCAGCGGGCACCGCGTCATCTGGCAAGGCAGTGGGCACCGGGTCACCTGGATCAACAGCGGGCATCGAGTCAACTGGCCTAATAGGATCGTCGGGCTGGATCAGTTCATCATGCTGAGTAGCGGCATCAGGCAGAATGCAGGCATCCGGCTGAAGAGAGGCTTCAGACTGAGTAGAGGCTTCAGGCTGAACCACGGAAGGCAGGTTCACCGGTTTGGATACTGGCAGGATGGTATTGGTTGGAAAGAATTTTCGCTTTTTTCTGGTTTTAACTACTGGAGCACTGCAAGTAAACGCAGGTCTGCAAACGAATGGAGCAGCTGGAGACAGAGAAAAACTGGAGGATGGAACAGGAGAGGGAGCAGTTGCTACAGAGGGCTTTTTTACAGGGTTAAAGGCAGGATAGGTGCAGCGAGTGGGAACAGGGGACTGACATGCGGTAGATAGCCAAGTATACTGGGCTGTAACTGGAGGAGCTGGTGGGAATACAGGAGTAGAGTTAGAAGCAGGACTGGGTCTTTGTAAGCTGACTGAGGCTGGGTGTAACAAGTCTGTCCATGTCTGCAGTATGGGTTGAACAAAGCTGAGCTTACACAAAGCCTGTCTGGTCAATGACTGCACTGCGTTTATACAATCTCTTAGTGTCTGTGGTGAACATGTGGAATAACGCTCCAGAAAGTAACCCACATCATCCTCTAATAACCACACCAGGGACTCTACCTGGTCTGCACTAAATGGTGGCAAAAATTCATCCCTGCATTCGGGGGTACCAGATGAAACCAACTCTGCACAAACCTGAATCAATGGCTGCACCTCAGAGAACTCTGTGCCCTGATCTACTAGAACATGAGCGAGCCGTATACATTCTAGCAGTTCATCCCGGGGATACTCCTTCAGAGTTTGATAAGCATACTCCCTGTCATCAAACACTAGCAGATATAAATACGCAACCTCATCCAGATCCATCCTTCCCATCAACAAGCCAAGATGGCTTCCCTGTGCAGCCACTTCTGGTCAGGATTGGCCTTGGTGTAATGTCAGGGCTCCCAGGTATGACCAGAGGTGTGTGACTGAAGAAGGGAAACGCAGACTTCAGATATGTGATTAACAATGTAATTTATTAACACTAACAATACAAACATAAACGCAGTGCAATACTAAACATAATACAGTGCAAACAAACCCAACCAACCACCCACAGATAACAGTACATACAAGCAAGCGTCGTCAACCAGGCCGGGTCAATATCAATTGGGCAGGCAGGTACAGGGGGAGCAAGCGGAGATTGGTCTGGGTCACAGGCCAGGTTCAGCAGGTAGCAGGCAGCGTAGTACAGAGGGTCAGGCAGAGGGATGGTCAGACAAGCCAGGGATCAGAGCAGGGTCAGCAGAGAATCAGACAGGAACAGAGAGCAGGAACAGGATACAGGGCCCAAGAGAAACACAACACCAAGGCAGAGTCTGCAAGTCTGGCCATCCCTTAAATACCCCAGCATAATCAGTTCCAGGTGTTAGCTGGCTGCAAAGTTGAGTCTCTGATTGCTGGGAGCACCCGCTGGCCAGCCCTGGTACTGCAGATCAAAAGGCAGGTGAGTCCCACCATTGCTGGCTAGTCCATTCCTGACAGGTGTTCTATCACATTCAGTCAAACATTTCAAATGCCATGATCCAAGAATGCATTACATTAATATAGAGCAGGTTAGAGCAATACACTAACAGGACCAGCTATAATGTTACTACACTAAGGCAGCAAGAGTAAACATTTCCACAGCAGCAGCTAATAGAATTTTGACATAGTGGGGTTTATTTACTAAAGCTGGAGAGTCCAAAATCAGACTCCCTTCTGCATAGAAACCAATCAGCTTCTAACCTCAGCTTGTTCAATGAAGCTTTGGCAATGAAACCTGGAAGCTGATTGGTTTCTATGCAGAAGGGAGTCTGATTTTGGACTCTCCAGCTTTAGTAAATAAACTCCCGTGAGACTGCTAATATATTCTTACCCCAAAATTCTATCTAAGACAAGGTCAACTGGCGATAGGGCAGGGGCCGCCAGCCAGTCTCCCCCAAAGCCTCTCGGGCAACCTCCATGTTGAAATACAACTTTTTCTAGTCTGAAGGTGTCACCCATATAGTTAATCTATTAATCTATTCCTTGTAGGTCAGATTTCCAATACTTCAAGACAGAAAAAAGGCTCTGTGGATTGATACCTTCTGGAAGTCACATAGTGTATAGT
Source organism: Staurois parvus (assembly GCF_062004578.1). Classification (NCBI taxonomy): domain Eukaryota; kingdom Metazoa; phylum Chordata; class Amphibia; order Anura; family Ranidae; genus Staurois; species Staurois parvus. Next base: position 263,715 of record NW_028319200.1, on the reverse strand, counting down.
CTTCCAGTATTAACAAATAGCAACTGCCCCAATCTATAACTGGCCTTTACGGCAAGGAGCACATGGAAGGGTGACGCATGTCAAACAACAACAAAGCAAAATTCCCAACTCAACTTATCGACCAGCCTGCAACCACCCGAATTGTTCTGTTAAAAACAGGGGTTTAGTTTGCACACATTTGCAAATACATTCGTAAACTGCAGAGCCTCTTCAAGGCACACCAGTATTCTCTGCATTTCTAACTCTATAAAATTTGAGGGCCTGCATAGTAGAGACACATGCATAATAATGGACAGACTAAGGGCAAGTAAGCCTGGAGGGAGCCCACCGCTCCTTAAAGGCACATGGGCGGACTGGACACCCAGCATATAACACAATGGCAGTTAAGGTGTCTAGGGCGCCCCTCACCAGTAGACCAACAGCCTTTAACCTCCCTGGTAGTATTCCCAAGTGTAGCTCGGGGTAAAGTTTCAGCACCACAAGCGGTAACCCCCCTGAGCTACACTCAGGAATACACCGCAGCGCTGCTCTGGGATCTCTTCTTTACTTACCTTGTCCTTCGCAAAATCGTTTTCAGTGACTGATGAGGAATTTCCCCCACCAATCATTATCACTCAATTCTGCAAGTGGTTCTGATTTACTATCGCTGTTCTCTAGCCGGTCTAAAACTGCTTTTGACCTAAAGGGACGCTTTTTGGACGCCATGGACGTTTCTCAGTTTCCAGGCAGAAAGAACAGTAAAAATGCAGGCAGGGCGCCGGACAAAGCACTCGGGACAAAATGTATGTGAAATGGTTTGACACAGGAATGTTATACTATGTGATTTTAGTGATTTTAGGGAATGTCACTTTTTGATATTTTTAAATTTCCCACCAGTTCCGTCCCCCGTACGTCCCGACGCTCGCAGGGAACGGAACCCGGAAGACAGATGCCGGCATCGGCCGGAGGACATTGCCGGGGACACTGCAGGGGGGACATCGCGGGAGCGCAGGACAGGGTAAGTAAAGAAGAGATCCTGGAGCAACGCTGCAGTGTATTCCCGAGCGTAGCTCGGGGGGGGTTACCGCTTGTGGTGCTGAAACTTTACCCCGAGCTACACTCGGGAATACTACCAGGGAGGTTAAAGGCGCCCTAGACACCTTAGCTGCCATTGTGTTATATGCTGGGTGTCCAGTCCGCCCATGTGCCTTTAAGGAGTGGTGGGCTCCCTCCAGGCTTACTTGCCCTTAGTCTGTCCATTATTATGCATGTGGCTCTACTATGCAGGCCCTCAAAATTTATAGAGTTAGAAATGCAGAGAATACTGGTGTGCCTTGAAGAGGCTCTGCAGTTTACGAATGTATTTGCAAATGTGTGCAAACTAAACCCCTGTTTTTAACAGAACAATTCGGTTGGTTGCAGGCTGGTCGATAAGTTGAGTTGGGAATTTTTCTTTGTTGTTGTTTGTCATGCGTCACCCTTCCATGTGCTCCTTGCCATAAAGGCCAGTTATAGATTGGGGCAGTTTCCATTTGTTATTACTGGAAGACTATACACTATCTGACTTCCAGAAGGTAGCTATCCACAGAGCTTTTTTTCAGGCTTTAAGTATTGGAAATCTGACCAAGTTCTGACCTACAAGGAATAGACTAACTATATGGGTGACAATAATAAATCAAAACTCTATAACTTCCCACAGAAAAGTCAAACTTTCACCCTTGAAAGTGCAAAATGACATAAACCTTTTCAATATGGGTGACACCTTCAGACTAGAAAAAGATGTATTTCAACACGGAGGTTGCCCGAGAGGCTTTGGGGGGAGACTGGCTGGCAGCCCCTGCCTATAGTCTTCCAGTATGCCTAGGATACAGCAATTAGGTTCTAGTGGGACAGTGACCTGGAATACCCTATATACAGTATCCACTATCTCTGTCCAATAACATAAATCTTTGATGTGGAAACAAGACAAAGATATGAACTCATGACAAGATAAAGAGAAAAAAAATGACAGTTGTGTCCTATTTTTACACTGTTTTTACTTACTTAGTTGTGTTTCCCCCAGTGAGACCAAAACCACACATGTGACCGCGCCGGTGTGACCGCAAAGCGTCTTCAACTCTGAGGCGGAGAAGACATCCCATACACGCACTGATGTATCCCAGCTGTCACAGGTATAGGCAAAGGGGGAGATGTACAGGGAAAGGACAGGAGGAAGCAGAAGAGGAACATGGTAAACACGGGGAGGAATATGTCATCATGTAGCTGGCTAGTGTTGGGGAGATAAAAACCCTGCAATGCTTATTCAGGAATGAGCATCTTGTGATTGTACAATCATCTGGAAATATAAACCCACTAGACCTCGTTGAAGGAAAAAATACAGGCGGGGTGAGTGAGAGAGCAACCAATCCAAACCCACCTTTACATTTTTTTTCCTATCTCTTGTCTGAATTGATATTACCCAATGGGAAAAGATATGGCAAAAGAGAACATGCACACGGCTGCATAAGGGTCATACAGCATACGCTTGTGCCAGCCGTCTGTCAAAATAATGACAGCCTAAAATATGCAGCAGCTGTACGCCGATATATGCACATCCATGCGGTATTTTGGAGCTAGGGTGTGCGTATATCGGTGTACAGCCGCTGCATAATTCAGCCTGTCCTTGATTTTGACAGGTTGATGGCAGCAAACTACACGCTGCATTTATGACTCAAGCGTACACATTGCGGCCGCATCCAAGTACCCAAATACTGACTTCGGCTATTACAAAGGCCGGTACTTCAGTAAAGACCCTTACTATCCTTTATTACATCAAATGGCTAAAAAACCAACTTGATAGGTACACTGGTGCGTTTCAGCAACCCCAGGCCTTACTCATAACTACTAACTATAGTGGCTAAGAGGACCAGAGAGGCTGAAATGTGCTACTGTGCCTGTCGAGCTGCATATTTCAGCCTGCCATTGACTTTGACCGGTTGCTGGCAGCGGGCTATACACTGCACTTGTACTATAGGTAGTTATTAAGAGGTTGTTAATTATGTTATCGTGTCACCCAATGTTTGGTTTCCATTCAGTAGCCAAAAAAGGCATTCAAAAAAAGGGGGTTTGTGAAAAGAGATTCACAGAAAAGCGGCTACATTATGAACAGACCGTGACACTCAGAAAATTTTCCAAAGATTGTGCTTTATTACACAGATATAAATATGACATATGGGCATTCGCCCTGGTTTACCATCACCTCAGTATGAGACAATAACACACAGACCTAAAACCATATAAAATGACATCAAGACCGGTCTAAATGTATGTGCAACAGAGAAAGTGACTGCAAGAGTCTAAATTCTCTGTAGTACAAACACATAGGGTAAACACTTCCCAAAAGAGGTGTATCCAAAAATTATACCATAGGTATACCATAATATTGAATAATGAATTTACACCAATATCATAATGGTGAATCCCGAACAGGGAATCCAAAAATTATACTATGGATATACGTATATCACATGTATGAAATGCAGTAAGCACAATAAGCGTGAAGAGGGGAACAGTAAGCCTCAGGCCTGTTTGGAAAAAGACATAAATGTCAAATATATGATGCAATACATTCCTGTGCCGGCACACGTGGTTGGGGCCCGTTCATCTGTAATGTGAACAGCTGTATCATAAAGCTCTTGAATGGAAATAAGCCCCATTTATTCCCAAGATGGGAGAAAAGGTGCAGATTGCAGCACTCTGCTTGAAATGGTGTCTTCACCACTGTATGTGGACTACACGCCACCCTTTGTAGGAAAAGCAAGACATATCCCAAGGAATCTTCTGCCTGTTGAACTATATGCGGTATGTCCTGTATCCTATACAAAGCACCATAATGTCCCCATCCTGTAGTGAAACAAATAATGTGGGAAGTCACTGACAGAGCTTGCACTCAATAAGATATGTAGGTCATATTGATCACAGAGGACCGTATATCTAATGTCCTGTAACAATCCACTCACCACCTGTGCCGTGGATAAAGGGAATGAAAGAGATGTCCTTCATGGATATTGCCAAACACGGCCACAGAGGCCCAGGAACCACCGCTGACATCCGCCGATATACCGCGGGTTCCAGCCCCCTCTCAGCGCCTGTGCTGCTCACGCTTGCCTCATGGCATGTGAAGATGGCTTCCTCCTTATGGGTCAGCGTGCGTTCCACCTAGTGTGCATGACCGGAAGTGACGTATCTGACGTATGACGTCAACGCGTTTCGCCAATGGGCGTATCTCACTCAGCTTCGTCACGGTCTGTTCATAATGTAGCCGCTTTTCTGTGAATCTCTTTTCACAAACCCCCTTTTTTTGTATACACTGCACTTGAACCACACACGGTCATAAACATGTGCATATTACAAACATATCATAAACCAGTCCCATAATTGGTGAAAAAAGATATTGGATACAAGTTGAACACAAGCACGAGCACCTTCTTTTTTCACCAATTATGAGACTGGTTTATGATATGTTTGTAATATGCACAGGTTTATGACCATGCGCGGTTCATTTGTTTTTTAAATTTAAAATTTTTTTAGGTAATTTTACACATATACAGGACTGCTGCAACCAGGTCTGGTTTGTTTTACTGAGTGTTAAACATCCATAGGCGCAGGAGCACTTTTTTATTTAATATACACTGCACTTGTGACACTTGGGCAGAGATTCACACCTGAATGCAGGGTGGATAAAAATCAATGATTTGTTTTTTAAAATTAAAAAAAATCGGATTTTTTTTATTTAAATCGGATTTTTTTGATTAAAATCGGATTTGTTTTATTTAAATAGATTTTTTTAAATAAAATGCTTTTTGAGGAAAATATATTACCATCCAAAGGTTATTCCATCATGAAATAAAGATTAGTTTTTTAATTATGTAGAATAAGGCTGTATACGTTTAATTTTTTTGGTAAATAAATCCCATGAATCCATTCACAATGTCAGGCTCTTCCAGAGGATTTTGTAAGATTATTGGGCAGTTTCTCTGCCTACAAGATATTATCACAGATGATTGGTTTACTTTTGCAGTTCTCAAAACTGAATTGGACTCAGCGGAGATCACATGACTCTTCTTCACAGCAAAAATGTTATAACATGAACAGAGTTAAGAAAAAGACCTTCATCCTAACTTCTACAAACCTCTGAATACAGAATCAACCCCTTCAGTGCTAAGGTGCAAGAAGTTCAGTGAATAGAATAGAAACAATATTTTTCTGATTGTTTGGAGTGGAATAGATCTGCACAAGAAGAAAGTGAAACTCAGTGTGAGGAGGAAGGGGCTGACAGTGTGAGGAGGGAGGGGCCGACGGTGCGAGGAGGGAGGGGCCGACGGTGCGAGGAGGGAGGGGCCGACAGTCTAAGTTTCTTCAAATATATATATTTTGTTTAGCCAAATTAGTTACCAAACATAGATGTTTAAGCCAATCACATATGCTGGAATGTTATTGTTTCAGATGAATAAATCTATTTAAATTGTTATTATTAAGGTAATGAGTATTTTTCTCCTTCCTAAGTACAACAGAAAAGTTGTCCAAATATGAATGATTAACCTATTAAACTGGGGATAAACAAAATATTATGAAAAGTTGCTATTCTAAAAATCTTCATCTACTTGCATATTAAAGTTATACCAGCAAGAATTAGTCTTTATGTAGAAAACTAGGATTTACATCAAGCCGTACTGACTCGTGATTTAAATCGTGATTTAAATCAGTTTGATTTAAATCAAATCCACCCTGCCTGAATGTATGATTTACAGCCGTGTATATGTGCCCAAATACAGGATTCAACTTTTTATAAACAGGTCATTACAAACGCAGGCCAGCACTCCAGTGAAGATCCTTGGTATCCTGTATTATATCAAACAGCTAAAAAAAAACAGCTTGATAGGTACGCTAACGCGTTTCAGCAGCTTGGGCCTTACCCATAGTTACTGACTACTTTCCTGTAATAAAGGATACCAAGGATCTTTACTGGAGTGCCGGCCTGTATTTGAAATAATCTGTTTATTAAAGGTTGGGGCGAGTATTTGGGTACATGGATACGGCCATAAAGCATATGTTCAGGCAGAATTCTCTGCCTGAGAGTCACAAGTGCAGCGTATAGCCTGCTACCAGCAATCTGTCAGGCTGAAATATGCAGCGGCTGTAAAGCTCGGCAGGTACGCTGAAGCATTAGCAAGTAGCTATGAGTAAGGCCCAGAGCGACTGAAATGCATCAGTGTACCGGTCAAGCTGTTTTTTAGCCATTTGATGCAGTAAAGGATGCGAACGATCTTTACTGGAGTAAAAGCCTGTCTTTGTAATGATCATTACTGAAGCAGCTTGCCAGAGCAAAAGCTGAACACCAGTGTTCCTTGATGAATAGCATTGGGTGAGGTGAATGAGTGCAGCTTTCTTCCTTTGCATAACATGTAAACAGGACCCTCAATGTATATTTTTAAAAAACTCCTGCTTGTCTCACCTCCCAGAAATGACATATCTATCGTGAATGAGAACAGCAGTTATAATATCACTGTGCCCTTCCAAACTGTGAACAAGGAACTGGGAGTCCTGCAGTGGAGAGGGATCTATGGGAAAATGTGATATAATTATGAGCATAACCCCCATTATCCCCAAAATAAGGTGTCACAGTGAAAGGAATTCATTAATCCACAATGTGCACAAGGCAAAAGGGATGGAACAGATAGAGAGGAAAGATGAATCCGTAACGGTGATAGAAGCAATAAAGAAAAAACAAACAAGAGCAAAAGTTAAACCCCCATACTGGAAAAACAATTACATACAATGTAAAAAAATTCCAACAGACAAAGTGGAACCACTAAAGGCTCAGCTCACCCAACTGTGATATCTTAGACTGAATCACTGGCTAACTATTCATTACCATTCAGGGCAAAATGACAGGTTCTCTTGAATGTTCTCACCCTATCCAGCCTTTGATAGTCCCCTTTGCCAGGTTCTCACCCTATCCAGCCATTGATATTCCCCTTTCCCAGGTTCTCACCCTATCCAGCCGTTGATATTCCCCTTTGCCAGGTTCTCACCCTATCCAGCCTTTGATAGTCCCCTTTGCCAGGTTCTCACCCTATCCAGCCATTGATATTCCCCTTTCCCAGGTTCTCACCCTATCCAGCTGTTGATATTCCCCTTTGCCAGGTTCTCACCCTATCCAGTCTTTGATATTCCCCTTTGCCAGGTTTTCACCCTATCCAGCCGTTGATATTCCCCTTTGCCAGGTTTTCACCCTATCCAGCCGTTGATATTCCCCTTTGCCAGGTTCTCACCCTATCCAGCCGTTGATATTCCCCTTTGCCAGGTTTTCACCCTATCCAGCCGTTGATATTCCCCTTTGCCAGGTTCTCACCCTATCCAGCCGTTGATATTCCCCTTTGTCAGGTTCTCACCCTATCCAGCCGTTGATATTCCCCTTTGCCAGGTTCTTACCCTATCCAGCCATTGATATTCCCCTTTTCCAGGTTCTCACCCTCTCAAGCCATTGATATTCCCCTTTGCCAGGTTCTCACCCTATCCAGCCGTTGATATTCCCCTTTGCCAGGTTCTCACCCTATCCAGCCCTTGATATTCCCCTTTTCAAGGTTCTCACCCTATCCAGCCGTTGATATTCCCCTTTTCAAGCTTCTCACCCTATCCAGCCATTGATATTCCCCTTTGCCAGGTTCTTACCCTATCCAGCCATTGTTATTCCCCTTTGCCAGGTTCTCACCCTATCCAGCCGTTGATATTCCCCTTTCCCAGGTTCTCACCCTATCCAGCGTTGATATTTCCCTTTGCCGGGTTCTCACCCTATCCAGCCGTTGATATTCCCCTTTCCCAGGTTCTCACCCTATCCAGCCGTTGATATTTCCCTTTGCCAGGTTTTCACCCTATCCAGCCATTGATATTCCCCTTTGCCAGGTTCTCACCCTATCCAGCCGTTGATATTCCCCTTTGCCAGGTTCTCACCCTATCCAGCCGTTGATATTCCCCTTTTCAAGCTTCTCACCCTATCCAGCCGTTGATATTCCCCTTTCCCAGGTTCTCACCCTATCCGGCCGTTGACATTTCCCTTTGCCAGGTTCTCACCCTATCCAGTCATTGATATTCCCCTTTGCCAGGTTCTCACACTATCCAGCCTTTGATATTCCCCTTTGCCAGGTTCTCACCCTATCCAGCCGTTTATATTCCCCTTTGCCAGGTTCTCACCCTATCCAGCCATTGATATTCCCTTTTGCCAGGTTCTCACCCTATCCAGCCGTTGATATTTCCCTTTGCCAGGTTCTCACCCTATCCAGCCGTTGATATTTCCCTTTGCCAGGTTCTCACCCTATCCAGCCGTTGATATTCCCCTTTGCCAGGTTTTCACCCTATCCAGCCGTTGATATTCCCCTTTGCCAAGTTCTCACCCTATCCAGCCGTTGATGCTCCCCTTTCCCAGGTTCTCACCCTATCCAGCCATTGATATTTCCCTTTGCCAGGTTCTCACCCTATCCAGCCGTTGATATTCCCCTTTGCCAGCTTCTCACCCTATCCAGCCGTTGATATTCCCCTTTGCCAGCTTCTCACCCTATCCAGCCATTGATATTCCCCTTTGCCAGGCTTCTCTGCCGCTCTGTCAGCTGGAGCCATGAGTCTAACTGTGAACAGTGTCAGAGCATACAGCGGGTTAATGATCTGTTCCCCTCTCTCACATGACTGTGTTTTGGACCTGTAAGAGCTCTCTCCACCTTTAGCAACATGTTACATGTGACAACCATATTTAGGATACCATGTTGCTAAGCACCCCAACCCTCACCCCGAGTCCCATAGAAGCAAGTGGGAGTTCCTCTCCCCCACAGCAGCTGTCACTTTTAAAATCATCCAGGCTGTGTTGTGCAGAGATCTGTGAATGAATAAACTACAAGTACTGTCTGCCAATGCGGCAGATGGACTTGTAGTTCTCAATGGACAACAACTACGCTGATCAGCGCACTCATAGCCACTTGACACTTCCTGCAGCTCAGTAACTAAAATTCCATACAGAAGTACTAGCAGAGAGCTATAGGAAATGTCTGCATGAGTCTGACATTGCACCTACAGTCTACTGACCTGTTTAAAAAAAAATAATTGCACATTTTTTTTACCTGCAAAACATGTGCATTATTTTTTTTTTAAATATATCTATTTTATTAATTTTCCAATTTCAACCTATTTCGTACAATAAGAATAAGCTCTCATATCATTACATATTAATATAAAAATACAAATACAAAAACAAAATACAATTTTACCTTCTCCCATACAAACCCACCCCCTCCCCAACCTACCCTCAACTTCAACAACCCCCCCCCCCCAACCCACCCCCAACTCCCCCCCCACCCAATCTTTTTCCCCTAGCTCCACGTTCTTCACCCCTTGTGGAAGTCCTCGGGATTTCCTCATCCACTTTTTATCTTACTTTCTACATTTAATTATACACTTCCTCTCATCTCTATTTCTCTTCTTTCAGCATATTTATTTGATCTCTTAAACGCTTCCCATTTTTCCTACCTCTTACGGAATCTCTCTGTTTTATCTTCATGCATAAAAACATGTGCATTTATTAGTTTTTTCTTAAAGGTGGACATAAAAGTACCCTGGACAAAAATGAGCCCTTGCAGTGCAGAGTCAGGGGCGGGTGGAGTTCCCATTTAATGGAATTACTTGAAGACGCCCAATAGACCTTTATTGCGAAAACAAATTCAGTTCATAAAATAGAAGAGCACTGTATGTAAAAATACAAAGGGCCTCATCTATAAAGCAGTGGTATGGCCTTATGGCAATATGCTTTATAAATGTGCTTAGTTCAGAGTCCCACTAATAAAACGAACTGGAAAAAAAGTGGGAAGGAAACCCTGGTCGGGCAATCTGTCAAGCCTCTCCTTCAAAAGGGATCACTTTGTTCAGTGTTAATAGTCCCCCAGACAAAAGCTGGCCATACACTGACCACCATGTGGCCATCCCCACTCAATAGGTTTATTGACTTCTGTCAACAGGACCTGCTACAAAGCTTTCCTGGATCAGCAGCTGCAGCCAGTCAAGGACTCATCGCTGTCAGAAAGAAGTGTCCCAGTGGGGGGGATTCCTCTATCCACCTTGTTCATATACTGTACAGTAGATGGAGGAATCTGATAGTATTTTTGTTTATCCCGCTCAGTCCTCTGTAGGTCGATCATTTTCATTTCCATCAAACGATGGGCCAGCCTTACCTTCCTATCACATTACCCCGTCCATATCAATATAGAGATCCAGCAGGAGATTCTTCCCCATTGAGATCTGATGTGTTTTCAAAGTGTCCCTTTCATTTTTTTGAGCCGTGTATTTATCGGCAGCTCTTAATCTATGATTCCCGTCTCACCTCGACCCTTCAGTTTTACTTTTGGAGCAGGCTGAGCAGTTGTCTTTTTCGGAGCTGTGCTAGGAGGAGTTCGCTTTTTCACTGGAGGCTCCGGGAGCGAGGATGGTTCCAAGCTGCAAGGACAAATGGACAAAACTGATAGACAAAGAAAGCCCCTAAAATTAATTGATCGTATTTCAAAAGAACAAAAAAAAGCAATAAAGGTGCACAGCGTACCAACACATCCAATCATATCTCATGGAAATCTTATACGTTGCTGTGGATAAGTGAATCCCGCATATCATAGCTGTACTTAGTACTTCTTTACTGAATAATCCTTTTTTTTATTGTGCTTTCCACGAAAGGTTAAAGCTGAACAGCAGGCACAAATACTTCTACTCAAATATAGTCATCAATACCCAAAAAGGATATAAACCCGTTTTCTAGATATTGCCTTGTAAAGTTGCAGTGACACCATCACTGTGCTGTACATAGTCTATGCAGAGAAAAGAACTGTGGGAGAGGCCCAGGAGGCCAAACCCACTACAGGCAACCCTGCCGAAAACAACAGGAGGGGGCGGAGAAGAAACAACCACTTTTGTCAGCTCTATTGACAGGAAAGGCCCTTTGGGGTGCAAAGCGAGCTCCTCTTTACTCTTGTCCATAGAAAGCAGATAATGCCATTGGACTTCTTCCCACTGCACACTGGATCGGCCTGGATGTCCACCTCAGTTCGGGGAACCAATACATAAACAAAGCAAAAGAAGAGAGCGCTAAAGAAGAGGGCTTTGCAACTGAAACTCGTCAGCTGTGCCCCTGCGTATGCACACGTTTCCTGTGATGGGACTGGTTCTGATATATGCAATATATGAAATTTATGAAATTTCCACTCACCTGCTCGCCAATGGCGAGTGGAAATTATGGTGGGGGCGAGTGTGCCCCCAGGGCCGTCTTGCTGAGCAGGCTTGGAGCTCAGACCGGATCTGTCAGTGGCACTGGGAGCCGTCAGACTGCTCAATAACTGAGCGCAGTGAAAGCAAAGGAAGGAGTGTGTGCTGTGCTCTCTGCTTCCCCCTAGAGTACAGTACCCGGCTCTGTGAGTGAACAACGAAATACTGCAACTTTTTATAGGGGTGGGGTGTGTGTGTGTGTGTGTCTGTGTATGCATGTGCATGTGTCTGTGTGTATGTACATGTGTGTACATGTGTCTGTGTGTGTGTACATGTGTGTGTATGTACAGTCAGGTCCATAAATATTGGGACATCGACACAATTCTAACATTTTTGGCTCTATACACCACCACAATGGATTTGAAATGAAACAAACAAGATGTGCTTTAACTGTAGACTGTCAGCTTTAATTTGAGGGTATTTACATCCAAATCAGGTGAACGGTGTAGGAATTACAACAGTTTGCATATGTGCCTCCCACTTGTTAAGGAACCAAAAGTAATGAGACAATTGGCTTCTCAGCTGTTCCATGGCCAGGTGTGTGTTATTCCCTCATTATCCCAATTACAATGAGCAGATAAAAGGTCCAGAGTTCATTTCAAGTGTGCTATTTGCATTTGGAATCTGTTGCTGTCAACTCTCAAGATGAGATCCAAAGAGCTGTCACTATCAGTGAAGCAAGCCATCATTAGGCTGAAAAAACAAAACAAACCCATCAGAGAGATAGCAAAAACATTAGGCGTGGCCAAAACAACTGTTTGGAACATTCTTAAATAGAAGAAACGCACCGGTGAGCTCAGCAACACCAAAAGACCCGGAAGACCACGGAAAACAACTGTGGTGGATGACCAAAGAATTCTTTCCCTGGTGAAGAAAACACCCTTCACAACAGTTGGCCAGATCAAGAACACTCTCCAGGAGGTAGGTGTATGTGTGTCAAAGTCACCAATCAAGAGAAGACTTCACCAGAGTGAATACAGAGGGTTCACCACAAGATGGAAACCATTGGTGAGCCTCAAAAACAGGAAGGCCAGATTAGAGTTTGCCAAACGACATCTAAAAAAGCCTTCACAGTTCTGGAACAACATCCTATGGACAGATGAGACCGACATCAACTTGTACCAGAGTGATGGGAAGAGAAGAGTATGGAGAAGGAACTGCTCATGATCCTAAGCATACCACCTCATCAGTGATCATGGTGGTGGTAGTGTCATGGCGTGGGCATGTATGGCTGCCAATGGAACTGCTTCTCTTGTATTTATTGATGATGTGACTGCTGACAAAAGCAGCCGGATGAATTCTGAAGTGTTTCGGGAATATTATCTGCTCATATTCAGCCAAATGCTTCACAACTCATTGGACGCTTCACAGTGCAGATGGACAATGACCCAAAGCAGACTGCAAAAGCAACCAAAGAGTTTTTTAAGGGAAAGAAGTGGAATCTTATGCAATGGCCAAGTCAATCACCTGACCTGAATCCGATTGAGCATTTCACTTGCTGAAGACAAAACTGAAGGGAAAATGCCCCAAGAACAAGCAGGAACTGAAGACAGTTGCAGTAGAGGCCTGGCAGAGCATCACCAGGGATGAAACCCAGCGTCTGGTGATGTCTATGCGTTCCAGACTTCAGGCTGTAATTGACTGCAAAGGATTTGCAACCAAGTATTAAAAAGTGAAAGTTTGATTTATGATTATTATTCTGTCCCATTACTTTTGGTCCCTTAACAAGTGGGAGGCACATATGCAAACTGTTGTAATTCCTACACCGTTCACCTGATTTGGATGTAAATACCCTCAAATTAAAGCTGACAGTCTGCAGTTAAAGCACATCTTGTTCGTTTCATTTCAAATCCATTGTGGTGGTGTATAGAGCCAAAAATGTTAGAATTGTGTCCATGTCCCAATATTTATGGACCTGACTGTACGTACATGTGTCTGTGTGTACATGTGTCTGTGTATGTATGTACATGTGTCTGTGTATGTATGAACATGTGTCTGTGCGTGTGTATTTCTGTGTATGTACATGTGTGTATGCGTGTCTGTACGTGCCTGTGTGTGTATACATGTGTCTATAGATTGTAAGCCCGAAAGAGTAGGGCCCTCTAAACCCTCGTGTGCTGATTGTAGTTGCTGTACTGTTTCATGTATTGTCCCCCCCTCTATTGTACAGCGCTGAGCAAACCCTTAGGCGCTATATAAACTCGATGTAATATATGTGTCTGTGTGTGTACATGTGTCTCTGTGCATGTGTGTACATGTTTCTGTGTGTGTGTATGTGTGTACGTACATGTCTGTGAGTGTACATGTGTCTCTGTGCATGTGTGTACATGTTTCTGTGTATGTGTGTGTGTGTGTATGTATGTACGTACATGTCTGTGTGTGTACGTGTCTCTGTGCATGTGTGTACATGTTTCTGTGTGTGTATGTATGTATGTACGTACATGTCTGTGTGTGTGTACAGGTGTCTCTGTTGTGTGTGTTTGTTGGCGGTGAGTAACTCTTAAGGCCTGGCTAGTAACTCAGGACTTGAAATTTTAAGCCCTAATCTATTAAAGTGTTAGTAAACTCTCTACCCTTGATTTTTGCCTAGAGGTAAGCTTACAATAAAGCTTACCTGTAGGTAAAATGAATATCTCCTACACGTGCACTCTATTCCAGCTAGCAGCAGCCGGGGGATGTCCCCTAAAGGAACGGCTTACCCATGCAGTTCCTTCAGTGCTCTGTCCCACGCCCGGCACTCCCTGCGCACATGCGTGGCTCAGCCAGTCATGTCATCGTGGCTCAGCCAGTCAAATCACCAGAGCCTGTGGACCTGGGAGGAAGCCCGGGTGAGGATGGAAGCCCTGTCAGCGGTGAAAGCATTCCACTGGAGGGCTTCCTTTTTAGGTAAGCATTTCATAATGTGCTAGTACGTGATGCATAGTAGCACATTAGGATATTACCTTGCAGGGGAAAACCTTTTTTTCTTTAAGAGGTTTACTACCGCTTTTAAGAGTTTATATGGCATTGAATGAGGCCGGTGCACCCTCTTCTTTTGCTTGTTTGGGGGCAGAGACAAGATCAGTCACCCTGCACAACGAGAGAGAGCAGCAATGACTGGTGCAGGTGTTGTTTAATGCTGGAATACTGCACAAGTGTGTAAGAAATACACAAAGGAGAGAGTTCTATGCTAATCATAATGTGATGAATGTGACTTCCACAAACATTCACTGGAGGTGAATTCAAGTAGAAATTCAGTCAAATCCTACTTAAACCTGCTCTCACCCATATTCTAAGCCTAGTCTAACGACCCTGTAAAGAGGGCACTCTGGTCCGGTCACATGATCTCTCCAGTAGCCAGGTGACGTCACCCATAGACTTACTATGGGGTATCCGTTATCTGCTGTCCCTCCTTTCCTCTGAAGCCAATCATGCGACTGGACCAGTGTGCCCTCAGCCCTTAGAATAGGCAAGTATGGACATCTTTTCTATACGGGGTAGTTATAACAGGCTTAGAATGGGGGGGGGAGCAGGTTTAAGCATAATTAGGATTTGGCTAGACTCCCACTTTCATTTAAAACACGTGCAATGAAGGGAAGATTCACCTGCAGTGAATGTCAAATTGACTGCTTTATAAATATTCCTCCAATTCTCAAGTAAGAATACACAGATCTTTTTAGAAAAATTTTGTTTAGCCTGAATTTCAGCTTTACAATTAGAATAGAGTGGAAAAGGGTACCACCTCTTGGTTTTATTGCTGTGTTCATGTTGGAGCGATCTATTGCCCTGGCAAAATTTCCCCAGGAATTCTGGTAGAGATCAAATCATAAGAGAGCTATGCAAATCTTAAATATCTGCTGTGGTTGCACTGGGATTTAAATCAGACAGCAAAAAAAAAAATTGAACTTCAGACCTTCCATGTTCTTTTTCTTTGGTCCCAGCATCCACAGGGTCTTGTTTCAGATTTTCAGACAATAATTCTTCTACACGTCTGCGCAGTTCCAACTTAAGCAATACCTAGACACATACAAGAGGAGGAAGAGACTGCATTACTTTAATCCATCTTTATACACATTTACAGAGTGACATGTAGAAAGTGATAGAGGAAAAAAACAAAATACAGATTTAAAATGCAAGCCTAGTTTCATCAAAAGCTGCACTATGTAAATGGACAAATGTAGACGGGGTGGAGATACAACATCAGTACTGGTGTCTATCATATATTCTGGGCTGATGTCAGCGAGGGGCCAGAAGTAAAACTGGAGCTAGGAGGGGCCATGCCAGAGCCTGAGTTTTAATGCAAAGATTAAATTTGTATAAGGAGCTCCCTGGTAACCTGTAATGTGTGATTTCTACATTTACACCAACTTTGCAAGTGTGGAACTCAGCCTTTTCCTGGTCCTTCCCCAGTGACATCACGCCTCCAGCACACAGATTGTTTCCTAGTGAGATCCCACCTCCAGTGCAAACACATATATTGGTCTTTCCCTGTATCCCCCCCCTTCAGCAAATACACAGTCTTTTCCTTGTATCCCCCCTTCATCAAATACACAGTCTTTCCCCCTTATCCTCAGCCAGCATACACACATTGGTGTTCCCCCCGTATCCTCCTCCAGCATACACACATTGATGTTCCCCCCCGTATCCTCCTCCAGTATACACACATTGGTGTTCCCCCCGTACCCTCCTCCAGCATACACACATTGGTGTTCCCCCACGTATCCTCCTCCAGCATACACACATTGGTGTTCCCCCCGTACCCTCCTCCAGCATACACACATTGGTCTTTCCCCCGTATCCTCCTCCAGTATACACACATTGGTCTTTCCCCCGTATCCTCCTCCAGTATACACACATTGGTCTTTCCCCCGTATCCTCCTCCAGTATACACACATTGGTCTTCCCCCATATCCTCCTCCAGCATACACACATTGGTCTTTCCCCCGTATCCTCCACCAGCATACACACATTGGTCTTCCCCCGTACCCTCCTCCAGCATACACACATTGGTCTTCCCCCATATCCTCCTCCAGTATACACACATTGGTCTTTCCCCTGTACCCTCCTCCAGCATACACACATTGGTCTTTCCCCCGTATCCTCCACCAGCATACACACATTGGTTTTTCCCCCCGTATCCTCCTCCAGCATACACACATTGGTCTTTCCCCCGGTATCCTCCTCCAGTATACACACATTGGTCTTTCCCCCGTATCCTCCTCCAGTATACACACATTGGTCTTTCCCCCGTATCCTCCTCCAGTATACACACATTGGTCTTCCCCCATATCCTCCTCCAGCATACACACATTGGTCTTTCCCCCGTATCCTCCACCAGCATACACACATTGGTCTTCCCCCGTACCCTCCTCCAGCATACACACATTGGTCTTCCCCCATATCCTCCTCCAGTATACACACATTGGTCTTTCCCCCGTATCCTCCACCAGCATACACACATTGGTTTTTCCCCCCGTATCCTCCTCCAGCATACACACATTGGTCTTTCCCCCGTACCCTCCTCCAGCATACACATATTGGTATTTCCCCCATATCCTCCTCCAGTATACACACATTGGTATTTCCCCCATCATTCCCTGGATCAACTTTACCTATAAATGTTAGTATTCATAACATACACATTGTTATTTCCCAGTATCCCACCTCTAACACACACAAACATTTTCTCTCACCTGTATCCCACACACACACATTGGTCTTTAACTCTTATCCCACCTCCAGCACACACACTGGTTTATCACCTGTATTCCTCCTCCTGCACACACACATATAGGTCTTTCCCCTGTATCGCTTCTCTAGCAAACACATACTCATTGGTCTCTCACTTGTATCCCATTTCCAATACGCACACATTGGTCTCTCTCCTGTATCTCCCATCCAGCACACACACATTGGAGGGGGTGAAGGTGGGATAGAGCTGTATCCCTCATCTCTATCCCACCTTCAGCACACACACTCACATTGGTCTTTCACCTGTATCCCTCCACCAGCACACACTCACATTGGTCTTTCACCTGTATCCCTCCACCAGCACACACTCACATTGGTCTTTCACTTGTATCCCTCCACCAGCACACACTCACATTGGTCTTTCACCTGTATCCCTCCACCAGCACACACTCACATTGGTCTTTCACTTGTATCCCTCCACCAGCACACACTCACACATTGGTCTTTCACTTGTATGCCTCCACCAGCACACACTCACATTGGTCTTTCACTTGTATCCCTCCACCAGCACACACTCACACATTGGTCTTTCACTTGTATCCCTCCACCAGCACACACTCACACATTGGTCTTTCACTTGTATCCCTCTACCAACACACACTCACACACATTGGTCTTTCACTTGTATCCCTCCACCAGCACACACTCACATTGGTCTTTCACTTGTATTCCTCCACCAGCACACACTCACACATTGGTCTTTCACTTGTATCCCTCCACCAGCACACACTCACACATTGGTCTTTCACTTGTATCCCTCCACCAGCACACACTCACATTGGTCTTTCACTTGTATCCCTCCACCAGCACACACTCACATTGGTCTTTCACTTGTATCCCTCCACTATCACACACACACATTAGTCTTTCACCTGTATCCCTCCACCAGCACACACACTCGCATTGGTCTTTCACTTGTATCCCTCCACCAGCACACACTCACACATTGGTCTTTCACTTGTATCCCTCCACTATCACACACACACATTGGTCTTTCACCTGTATCCCTCCACCAGCACACACACTCGCATTGGTCTTTCACTTGTATCCCTCCACCAGCACACACACTCGCATTGGTCTTTCACTTGTATCCCTCCACCAGCACACACTCACATTGGTCTTTCACTTGTATCCCTCCACCAGCACACACTCACACATTGGTCTTTCACTTGTATCCCTCCACCATCACACTCACACATTGGTCTTTCACTTGTATCCCTCCACCAGCACACACTCACACATTGGTCTTTCACTTGTATCCCTCCACCAGCACACACTCACATTGGTCTTTCACTTGTATCCCTCCACCAGCACACACTCACACATTGGTCTTTCACTTGTATCCCTCCACTATCACACACACACATTAGTCTTTCACCTGTATCCCTCCACCAGCACACACACTCGCATTGGTCTTTCACTTGTATCCCTCCACCAGCACACACTCACACATTGGTCTTTCACTTGTATCCCTCCACTATCACACACACACATTGGTCTTTCACCTGTATCCCTCCACCAGCACACACACTCGCATTGGTCTTTCACTTGTATCCCTCCACCAGCACACACACTCGCATTGGTCTTTCACTTGTATCCCTCCACCAGCACACACTCACATTGGTCTTTCACTTGTATCCCTCCACCAGCACACACTCACACATTGGTCTTTCACTTGTATCCCTCCACCATCACACACACACATTGGTCTTTCACCTGTATCCCTCCACCAGCACACACACTCGCATTGGTCTTTCACTTGTATCCCTCCACCAGCACACACACTCGCATTGGTCCTTCACTTGTATCCCTCCACCAGCATACACACTTGCATTGGTCTTTCACTTGTATCCCTCCACCAGCACACACACACACACACACATTGGTCTTTCACCTGTATCCCTCCACCAGCACACACACACATTGGTCTTTTACCTGTATCATGTCCCCCGAACACACACATCACACCCCTGGGTTTCACAGTGTTTATTCACTCTGCAAATCCCTGTGGCAAGAATCTGGTTCCTGTGTCTGGGACTGACAGCTGTGTGTGGATAACTGTAACTGCTGATGACTTGCCCATACAGTGCAATGACAGGCTGCAGTGATCTTGGTTGGATGCAATCATTGTTTACGTAGTAAAGACAGGTGCACTTCAATCACTTTAACAATCATTTCTGCTTAGGTATTATGGGTTACTGCAGCTCATAACTAATTTGTACAGTCATTAAATAAAGCGAATCTGTGCCATATCCGAAAACTGAATGTATAGAGCAGGGGTGTCAAACTGGCGGCCCTCCAGCTGTTGCGAATCTACAAGTCCCATCATGCCTCTGCCTTTGGAAATCATGTTTGTAAATGTCAATCTTGCAATGCCTCATGGGACTTGTAGTTTCGCAACGGCTGGAGGGCTGCCAGCTTGACACCCGTGGTATAGAGCTGCTATAAGTGCTGCTGATCTCCTGTGGCCCTTTTCGTCCAGTTTATGCCCACATGCACTCCAGCATCAGCTGAACATCATTGCTCCAGACAATGGTAACCCAAGCCTGAGAATGTGTATGAATGAAATTTTAGTGATTGGGTTTAAAACAACAAGACCCCCTTGTACCGTACCTTTGTAGTCTCACAAGGAGTCAGCTCCCGGGGTAGGTGTTCTAGGGTCTCAATCTGTCTCAGTTTCTTCCGCAATTTCCTCAGTTCCACGCCATCCATTATGGCACTGCAAGAACAATACACATGTAATGAGAATAGAAAGTGAGGGTTGGTGCAAGGGGTAAAAACATTTTTTTGAACTCCATGTTTTCACTGAGTCAGGGATAATTAAAGTGTCTCTATTGGTCACTGAAGATAACAGCCCATTTAGCAGCACTAGTGCTCTGAGTCCCTCTGCTTATAGCATGTGTGCAAATGCCTGTGATCACTCTGAACCAATCACAGCAATCACAAGGTGTTAACATTCTCTGTCGCCACTTAAAGGTTTATGCACACCAACAAAAATACAGTATTCAATACCCTCCCTCCCCTTTCTCCCCAAAAAAACTGCAGTTACAGGCTAGGGGGGAGAGAATGAGCAATACTTTACTTTTTGAGTGAAGTTTCGCTTTAAGGCCCCATGCACCAGGACATTCAGCAGCCTTAGGGCTCATGTAAACTGCAGCTGATAAACTCACATTCAGGAGCTGTTCACCATTTTTTCAGCAGCCCCTGAACTCTCCCTAATGTTCTCCTATGTGTCCATGTACACATCGTCGTTTACAGGCAGTTGAGTTTACAGTCGTTTTTTGAATGCACCAAACTTGCATTCAGGAGTAGATTTTATCAGCGTTTCAAACGCTAAATGCTTGTAAACGTGGTTAACCGCGTTTATAAGCGTTTGCGTTTAGAAGCGTTTGTTAACTGTTCCATGTGCAGATGCTGTCCGGAGCCTTTTTTCATCATCAGAAATGCATGCAAAGCGTTTTCCGTGTATTCCAATGGACCTGGTACACCAGCGCAGTCAGTTCCAGATTTCGCGTGAAGGAGAAAATGGTAGAACGCGCCGCATTATGCTCATGATGGGATCCATAGTGAATACCACCAGAAAAGACCGGTCATCTCAACACATACTGTTCTCTCTGCTTCTGATCTCTCTATTTCTCACAAAATGTCTGAAATAGTTAATTATTTACTGTTTTTCAGTGCATTCTGGGCATTTGGGAAGGTCTCCTGAGGTTATCTTTTAAAAATGCTTCTGAATGCAAACGCGCATAAACGCGGTATGCAAACGCGGCTAAACTGGCGGTTTTATGCTCCGTTTTCCAGCAGTCAGTTTCCATCGTACAGAAGAGTTTTCCAAACACCCCGTGTACATGAGCCCTAAAAGTGCCTGAGTCTGAAATTCCTGGTGCCATCCCACACCCGGGGTGTGGCATGCAGCTGGCCATACAAGTGAATGGCTGTACACGGCTGTATTCATGTAAACACCATTATTCTTGCTCATCAGCATTTATCCACACATGTGCAGTGTATTTCCCTGAACAAGAGACTTGTGTGTTTGAGAAATATGTCATATGTTAATATTACAGGATGGGGTTTACATGCATATGTCTCTGTACAGCCATTCACCTGTATGACACTTTTGAGCCTCTAAATGTGCATGGGGCCTTAAAGGCTAAGTCCATCTTTTGCAAAGAATTAATGAAGGTACGTATACTCTATGTGCAGAAATAAATGTGCATATATAATTTTTTTTTTAGCATAGGAGCTTTGCAAAGCATTGCACTCACAATCAGTGATTGGCAGGTGCAATGTCAGACTCCTGCACACTCTTCCTTTAGCTTTTTGTCTGTACCTCTATACAGCTTTTTTTTTGCACAGGAGCTTTGCAAAGCATTTCACTCGCAATCAATGATTGGCTGGTGCAATGTCAGGCTCCGGCACGAGAACTGTATATAGGAAACAAAAAGAGGACGCACGGGCCTAGTGCATTACCTTTAAAAATTAGATTTACAGTTGCAAGAAAAAGTATCTGAACCCCTTGGGATTACATGGAGTTTTGCATGAATTGGGTATAAAATGTGCTCTGAACGTGAATGTTTACATGTTATGTGCAATTAAACCATGGCAACATCTAATGTTTGTGTAGTATTATGTTCAGCAGACTGTGTTCTTCTATTGTTGTGACTTAGATGACGTTCAGAGCACATTTTATGCCCAATTCATGCAAAACTCCACGTAATCCCAAGGGGTTCACATACTTTTTCTTGCAACTGTAGCTGAGAAAGTGATAACCCTTTCTGGAAATTTCAGCACAAACACTTCTCAGGATCAACAGCTGTTTTTCAGTACTTGCAGAAAGTGTTGCCACATCTACAGGCTTGCACCTGTATACAGGAAGCAAAAAGAGGGCGCACGGGCCTAGTGCATTACCTTTTAAAATGAGATTTATTTGTAAAAAGTAAAATACTCACAAGAGAAATAAAATCAAATGGAAAGCATGTCACAAGGGATGCAACGTGGTCCAAAACCCCTGAAGGTGGTCTGGTGGGGGACTGTAGACCTCTAGATAGTTTATGCAGCCTGTCTTTGACAAATACAGTTGCAAGAAAAAGTATGTGAACCCCTTGGGATTACGTGGAGTTTTGCATGAATTGGGCATAAAATGTGCTCTGAACGTCATCTAAGTCACAACAATAGAAGAACACAGTCTGCTGAACATAATACTACACAAACATTAGATGTTGCCATGGTTTAATTGCACATAACATGTAAACATTCACGTTCAGAGCACATTTTATACCCAATTCATGCAAAACTCCACGTAATCCCAAGGGGTTCACATACTTTTTCTTGCAACTGTATTTGTCAAAGACAGGCTGCATAAACTATCTAGAGGTCTACAGTCCCCCACCAGACCACCTTCAGGGGTTTTGGACCACGTTGCATCCCTTGTGACATGCTTTCCATTTGATTTTATTTCTCTTGTGAGTATTTTACTTTTTACAAATAAATCTCAATTTAAAAGGTAATGCACTAGGCCCGTGCGCCCTCTTTTTGCTTCCTGTATACAGGTGCAGGTTAGCGGGGTAAAGGGAGGGGAAGGGGGGGTGTTTGTTATAAATTCACACCTACATTTACAATATGTATTTACAGCAGCAATTCTCAAAGTTTTGTTAGTCGCAGAACCCCTGAAAAATCTCGAGGCATCTCTGCCCAAAATGTAAAAATTGTAAATGTTATTTATTGATGATTGATGAAACCTTTTCTCTCATAAAACTCAAAGACCCATGTACCAAAAGACAACATAAAATACAATAAATAGTCCAAAATAACTATCCAAAAAGTACTGTCCAAATTTATTTTAATAAAATTAAATTTGGACACTAAATTTTGGATAGTTATTTTGGACTATTTCTTTTATTTTATTTTATTTGTATGTATGAAATGGTAATCGAAAAATTAATATAATATTAAATAATAAAAAAAAGAAGCTGACAGAATGTTGTCTTTTGGTACACGGGTCTTTGAGTTTTATGAGTGAAAAGGTTTCATCAATAATTTTGCTTTCAAGAGTGAAAGTGTGACTTTTCTTGGGGGTGGTTATAGTTGGAGTTTTTATATATTTTATTTTATTTTAAGTTGCCGAATGAATAATTGTTTATTATTTATTGATGGGAAACCTGAGCCTGGGGCACATGCACACACCACCTTGATGAAATTCACTTCACGTCAGAGGTCCCCCATAAAATGAGAGGTCCCCCCACCCTTGACATCACTGGCTTCTCATCACATCAGAATGTCAGAAGTCTGCCCATTGCTTCACCCCTCTACATCAAAGACTCCCCATGCCAGGAGTGTTGCTAGTGTGAGCACCCAGTGCATTTACTCTGAATGTCCTGTGGGGTGCCCTGGGTCCCTGACACCATGATTCCTTCCAATTGCTGCAGTTGGCATTGCTCTCAGAAACTGCAGAGTCAAGGGAAGCTTCCCCTAGGACAGGGGTAGGCAACCTGCGGCTCTCTAGCTGTTGTGGAACTACATTTCCCATGAGGCATTGCAAAGATTACAAAACTGACTTTTACAGCTATTACTTGCAGAGGCATGATGGAACTTGTAGTCCTGTGGCTCTCAGGTTGCCTACCCCTGCCCTAGGCTCTTCCTCAGCTCTATATCATGACACACACAAGGAGGAGCCTGGGAGAAAGTAGGATTGGTGCTTGGGGTGAGAGGGAGGATTTAAGGGGAGTAGATTTGTGCTGGGAAAGTGGAATTTGGGATGGGGTGGTGGACTTGTGCTAGGAGGGTGAGGGCTTCAGGTACCTCATTAGGCCCTTTTCACAAAGGGTGGACTGATATGATCAGCAGGGCAGCTGTTCATTGATCCCCTGTTGATCAGAGCACAGCAGGAGGATGACAGGTCTGTGTCTGCTCAGTTTATGCAGAGCGGACACAGAGGGCTCTATGGGCAGCTGGGTGTATACGGACTCCACTGTCTATTTACACCTGACTGCCCTCTGATCCAATCTGCCTAGATGGAGGAGGATAGATCCCCTTCTGGTTTTTCAGATTGGAGGTAGGCGGGTGTAAACGGACTATAGGAATGAATGGAGGGCTGATCAGGTCCGCCTGAAAAATTGACAAGGGGACCTGATCAGACCTTTCCTGTGAATGGGGCTTACGGACCTACTTAGGGTGCCCGAGATCTTTTACAATCATAGCAAAACCTCAGCCCTATAAGAGTCCTCCCATCACATCAGAGTCACCCCGCTACATCAGAGACCCCCTATAAAAGGGGTGTCGTTAGCATTGGTCACTTGGGGTAAGTGCTGCAAATCTCCTGCAGGGTGCCCCAGGTCCCTGACACCACAATACCCAGCCAATGCTGCAGCTGTCATCACTCGCTGCTACAAACTTCAGAGTCAAGGAAAGCTTCCCCAAGGCTCCTTCCTGGCACTTATGTGTCACATGACATGTGAGGAGCCTGAGAGGAACTAAGACTGATACTGGAGGTGAGAGGATTAGAGCTAAGAGGCGGGACTGGGGTGGGGGGAATTTGCTAAGAGAGGGAATTTATGGGGAAGAGGATATGTTCTGGGAAAGTGGAATTTGGGATGGCGGTGGGAAGGTGAGGACCACAGGCACTGCATTACTTTTCTACTTAGGGTGCACAAGATCTATTACAATCCTAGCAATGCCCCTGCCCTATACATTAGTCCCCTATAACATCAGAGCCCCCCAATCATAGAGCACCCCGCTCACACAGTCAGAAGGACAACTACACGCATCCAGATTCCCTGAAAAGGTAAATCCCGGTTCACTATGATGCGGTGTGGCGCACCACATGTGATTTGGACAGGAACTGCAACGCATTCCTGTTCAAATCCTGTGCGATCCTTTGCAGCGCAATTTGAGTTAATTAATTTTGTATGGCTCAGTTCACATGAAATTCACATGAAAAAGGTACATGCACCTTTCTTTTTTTTAATGCACTGGAATTGGATCGCATGGAAGAAATATCCAATAATATTCTAGGGCCAGGATGTACGGCATCATTCATCGCCATGGTGATGGCGGCCAGCTTGCCCATAATTTGCAATGCATGACCCTGCCCTCGGTGTGTGGCATCATTCATCACCATGGTGATGGCATCCAACTTGCCCACACTTTATCAATGCATGACCCTGTCCAGGGTGTGTGGTATGCAGGGTGCCCCCCCCCCCCCAGCATTCAGGAAAACACATTCAATAATATTCTAGGGCCAGGATGCACGGCATCATTCATCACCATAGTGATGGCGGCCAGCTTGCCCATACATTTGCAATGCATGACCCTGCCCTCGGTGTGTGGTATCATTCATCACCATGGTGATGGCAGCCAACTTGCCCACACTTTAGCAATGCATGACCCACACTTTAGCAATGCATGACCCAGGGTGTGTGGTATGCAGGGTGCCCCCCCAGCATTCAGGAAAAAACATCAAATAATATTCTAGGGCCAGGATGCACGGCATCATTCATCGCAATGGTGATAACGGCCAGCTTGCCCATACATTTGCAATGCATGACCCTGCCCTCGGTGTGTGGCATCATTCATCGCTATGGTGATGGCAGCCAGCTTGCCCACACTTTTGCAATGCATGACCCTGCCCAGGGTGTGTGGTATGCAGGGTGCCCCCCCCCCCAGCATTCAGAAAAAAACATCCAATAATATACTAGGGACAGGATGCACGGCATCATTCATCACCATGGTGATGGCGGCCAGCTTGCCCACACTTTTGCAATGCATGACCCTGCCTTGGGTGTGTGGTACGCAGGGCGGCCCCCCAGCATTCAGGAGGAAAAGTCAGTTGGTCATGGTGTTGACCAGTTGTCACCATGGCTGAAGGATCCATAGGGCACTCTGGTTGGAGAACCCTGATCTACAGTGAATATATATGTGAGACCCAACAGAGGTCCCAGGCAGGACTGCCAGTATACAGGGAAGGCATGGAGGTCCTGCTCAGTATTCCATCCCACAGATATCATATCAGGGGTCACATGACACAGACATGATGGAGAGCGGACTGGACACGTCAGGGCTGTGCTCTGTCCCTCACACTGGCTGTAGTCCGTGTTCTATGTCACCAATCACCTCTCACCCCTCTCCGCCACCGACCCCGGAAGGTAAATAGACTGACGACCCGGAAGTAGACATCAATGCCAGAGGTGGGAGGAGCCCGAGGGACAGTTTTGTTCTCTTTGTTTGGTTGGCAGGCGATCAGCTGTGAAACGATAGAGCTCCGCCTATAGAGGGAGGGGCGTCACATGGTTGGAGGTCCCGCCCATTCAGGCTGGCAGGGACTGTGACCGGAAAGAGAGGTGAGTGTGATCCTTCCTAAGGACCGCCCACTGATGGCTGAGCCCAGGAGCTGACACTCTAATGTCCCCAGTACAGTCTATAGCTGAGCCCAGGAGCTGACACTCTAATGTCCCCAGTACAGTCTGTTGCTGAGCCCAGGAGCTGACACTCTAATGTCCCCAGTACAGTCTATAGTTAGGCCCAGGAGATGACGCTCTAATGCCCTCAGTACAGTCTATAGCTAGGCCCAGGAGCTGACACTCTAATGTCCCCAGTACAGTCTATAGCTAGGCCCAGGAGATGACAATCTAATGTCCCCAGTACAGTCTATTGCTGAGCCCAGGAGCTAACAATCTAATGTCCCCAGTACAGTCTATTGCTGAGCCACGGAGCTGACGCTCTAATGCCCCCAGTACAGTCTATTGCTGAGCCCAGGAGCTGACGCTCTAATGCCCCCAGTACAGTCTATTGCTGAGCCCAGGAGCTGACACTCTAATGCCCCCAGTACAGTCTATTGCTGAGCCCAGGAGCTGACACTCTAATGCCCCCAGTACAGTCTACGGCCAGCCCAGGAGTTGACACTCCACTGTCCCCAGTACAGTCTACAGCTAAGCCCAGGAGCTGACACTCTAATATCCCCAATGAGGCAGACTCTGATGTAAGGGGGGAACTGATTTAGAGGTGGGACTCTGCTTAGGGCCCTAATGTAATAAATGTTCTCATGGGGACTCTAATATATGATGGGACTCTGCTGGGGACTCCTGATGTAAGAGGGACTCTATAGGGACTCCTGATGTAAGAGGTGCTCTGATGGGGAACCTAATGTAAGGGGGGACTCTTTTGGAGACTGTGATGTAAGGCGTCCCTCTGATCTCTAATGAAGACACTGATGGAAAGGGGAACTCCTAAGGCTGACTCTGATGTAAGGGGAGCTCTTATGGAGAGTCCGGTGTAAGGGACATCTTTAATGGGAATCCTGATGTAAGGGGGTGACTTTGATGTTGAGCCCGATGTAAGGGGAATTCTCATAGGGACCCAGATGTAAGGAGAGCCCTGATTGGCAATTTGTTTTAGGCGCACAATTATTTTTAAATACAATGCGGCCCTTCTACAGAAAGGTTTAGAGACCCTACTTTAGAGGTTTTAGACTCTGGACTTGAATTATGCTGCACACGATGGTCTTCCTTTTGGTCCACCGATGCAGCTCTTGCTTGTCTTAGTGGAGTAACTCTTCTCAACAAATTAGGAATTCCCCATTTTTCATACAGTGGCCGGGGATCTGTCAGTGAAGGGATGGGGTGAGAACTCTCACTGTTTGATGCCTTTTTTTATCACCCCAGTTGTGAGTTCCTTCTTCTAACTATCACTTTGATCACCCTTTTAAAATGGTGGTTTTGGTAGGGTGGGGGGGTCGTAGAATAAATTTGTTTAGCTCACTTGGGTCTGAATTTGGCCAACCCTGTCCACTCTAATCTTTACTTGTTTAAACCCCTGATAGCAAAAACCAAGCTGACAGAGCAGAGCTTCTTGGAGTCATGCCACGCTCCGGAGAAATTTCTGCAGACCTTCGAAGAAAAGTGACTGAAGCCTACCAATCTGGACAGGGTTACACCACCATTTCCAAGGACTTGGGCCTCAATCGGACTACGGTCAGAGCCATTCTCGCCAAGTGGAAAAAGTTTGGAACGGTGGTGAATCTGCCTAGGAGTGGCCGTCCTGCAAAAATATCCCCCCAGGCCAGAAGGATCATCATCAGTGAAGTCAAGAAGAACCCTTCTTCAACGTCCAGGGATTTGCAGGCCTCTCTGGCCTCGGCCCAGGTTACTGTTCACGACTCAACCATCAGAAAGACTTTGTGCAAAAATGGGAGAGTGGTGGGTCGGAAACCTCTCCTCCCTAAGAGGAACATGGCGGCTTGTCAGCGGTACACCGGAAATGACTCTACTTATCTCTGGAAGGGCGTTCTGTGGCACGAAGAATCAAAAGTCAGCTGTGTTCAGGAAAGGTAGATGTTGTTAGAGAGTTGGCATGGGAAAATGATTATATAATTAAAAAATATACATACAGGTGAAACTCGAAAAATTAGAACATCGTGCAAAAGTTCATTTGTTTCAGTGCAGCAACTTAAAAGGTGAAACTAATATATGAGACTCATTACATGCAAAGCAAGATAGTTCAAGCCGTGATTTGTCATCATTGTGATGATTATGGCTTACAGCTCATGAAAACCCCAAATCCACAATCTGAGAAAATGAGAATATTGTGAAAAGGTGGAATATTCTCGGCTGAAAGTGTCCCACTCTAATCAGCTCATTCAGCCATAACACCTGCAAAGGGTTCCTGAGCCTTTAAATGGTCTCTCAGTCTGGTTCAGTAGGAATCACAATCATGGGAAAGACTGCTGACCTGACACCATCAATGACACCCTCCATAAGGAGGGAAAGACTCAAAAGGTAATTGCAAAAGAAGTTGGATGTTCCCAAAGTGCTGCATCAAAGCACATTAATAGAAAGTTGTGTGGAAGAAAAAGGTGCACAAGCAGCAGGGATGACCGCAGCCTGGAGAGGATTGTCAGGAAAAGGCCATTCAGAAGTGTTGGGGACTTTCACAAGGAGTGGACTGAGGCTGGAGTCAGTGCATCAAGAGCCACCACACACAGACGGATCCTGGACATGGGCTTCAAATGTCGTATTCCTCTTGTCAAGCCGCTCCTGAACAACAAACAACGTCAGAAGTGTCTTACCTGGGCTAAAGAAAAACAGACCTGGTCTGTTGCTCAGTTGTCCAAAGTCCTCTTTTCTGATGAGAGCAACTTTTGCATCTCATTTGGAAACCAAGGACCCCGAGTGTGGAGGAAGAATGGAGAGGCCCAAGGACCCCGAGTATGGAGGAAGAATGGAGAGGCACAAGGACCCCGCATATGGAGGAAGAATGGAGAGACCCAAGGACCCCGAGTATGGAGGAAGAATGGAGAGGCCCAAGGACCCCGAGTATGGAGGAAGAATGGAGAGGCCCAAGGACCCCGAGTATGGAGGAAGAATGGAGAGGCCCAAGGACGCCGAGTATGGAGGAAGAATGGAGAGGCCCAAGGACCCTGAGTATGGAGGAAGAAAGGAGAGGCCCAAGGACCCCAAGAATGGAGGACCAAGGACCCCGAGTATGGAGGAAGAATGGAGAGGCCCAAGGACCCCGAGTATGGAGAAAGAATGGAGAGGCACAAGGACCCCGAGTATGGAGGAAGAATGGAGAGGCACAAGGACCCCGAGTATGGAGGAAGAATGGAGAGGCACAAGGACCCCGAGTATGGAGGAAGAATGGAGAGGCACAAGGACCCCGAGTATGGAGGAAGAATGGAGAGGCACAAGGACCCCAAGTATGGAGGAAGAATGGAGAGGCACAAGGACCCCGAGTATGGAGGAAGAATGGAGAGGCACAAGGACCCCAAGTATGGAGGAAGAATGGAGAGGCCCAAGGACCCCGAGTATGGAGGAAGAATGGAGAGGCACAAGGACCCCGAGTATGGAGGAAGAATGGAGAGGCACACACTGCAAGATGCTTGAAGTCCAGTGTGAAGTTTCCACAGTCTGTGTTGATTTGGGGAGCCATGTCATCTGCTGGTGTTGGTCCACTGTGCTTCATTAAGTCCAGGGTCAACGCAGCCGTCTACCAGGAGATTTTGGAGCACTTCATGCTTCCTTCCGCAGACGAGCTTTATGGGGACGCTGACTTCATTTTCCAGCAGGACTTGGCACCGCCCACACTGCCAAAAGCACCAAAACCTGGTTCAATGACCGTGGGATTACTGTGCTTGATTGGCCAGCAAACTCGCCTGACCTGAACCCCATAGAGAATCTATGGGGCATTGCCAAGAGAAAGATGAGAGACATGAGACGGAAAAATGCAGAAGAGCTGAAGGCCGCTATTGAAGCATCCTGGTCTTCCATAACACCTCAGTAGTGCCACAGGCTGATAGCTTCCATGCCACGCCACATTGAGGCAGTAATTGCTGCAAAAGGGGCCCAAACCAAGTACTGAGTACATATGCAGCTTCTACTTTTCAGAGGTCCGATATTGTTCTATGTACAATCTGTGTTTTATTGATTGCATGGAATATTCTCATTTTCTGAGATTGTGGATTTGGGGTTTTCATGAGCTGTAAGCCATAATCATCACAATGATGACAAATCACGGCTTGAACTATCTTGCTTTGCATGGAATGAGTCTCATATATTAATTTCACCTTTTAAGTTGCTGCACTGAAATAAATGGACTTTTGCACCATATTCTAATTTTTCGAGTTTCACCTGTATGTTAGAGTTTTCGAAAGTGTGGAAACTTTTTGAAGACCCCACGTAATGTAGAAGTGTTAATAGTTTTTTATTATTTAACAAAATGGAAAGTAAATGAACAGAATAAAAATTCATTGACCCTAGGTTCACATCTGTGCGGGTGGTGCCGCGGCGGATCCGCACGAAAATCCGTGCAGCTGCACCACCCGCACAGAGAATTGCGGACCCGCAGGCGGGTGTCATTAGTTCTAATGGCACGCCGCCCACACTGGAAAACACAACCATACTGGGAACCTCGGCTGCGTTTTCCAAAGAAGTGCAGGGACTTCCCTGCATGTCACAGGCACAGGAATCCATTCAAATGAATGGGCTCTCGTGGCTGTGCAAAGCGCGGCCCGCACGGCCGCATAGATGTGAACCGGGGGTCAATGAGTTTACCAAAAATGTATATATTGCAGAATATACAGCCGCATGCTACATAACTAAGATCCATTTCATGCTGAATAAACTCAATAATGCATTTTAAATAGAAAACTATCTTGAGATAGATTTTTACTCCAAAAGCATTTTATTAAAATAAATTTGATAAAAATCAAAAAATCGATTTAAAAAAAATTTTTTTTTTTAAAAAGTCATCCATTTTTATCCACCCTGGATATAGGCATATCAGGTGATTTGTATTTGTGTAATGAGGGAGGGTGTGGCCTAAGATTTCAAGGTGTGCAGAATTATTAGGCAGCTTCTTTTCCTCAGGCAAAATGGGCCAAACATTTTACTGACTGTGAAAATTCCAAAATTGTAAAAAGTCTTCCAGAGGGATGCAGCACTCTTGAGGCTCCATTAACACGGGGCATTTTAATAACACTGGTAACGTTAGCTGCAGGGGTGGACTGACCATATGGAAACTCGGGCACTGCCCGAGGGCCCAGGGTCAGTAGGGGGCCCAATGAGATGCCCCTGGTACCTTTTTCATAGGCTTTTTTGGGTGTGGGCAAGGACACAGGGGCCCCATGATCCCCTATTTCCCGGGAGCCCCATGAGTTGTCAGTCCGCCCCTGGTTAGCTGTGTAAAGTCATGTTAAAAACGTGAGTTTTTCATCATTTTTGTATTAGCATTTTACCGCGTTTGCATTTTCTAGAGGTTTTTTTTTGACAAAAAGAAAAAAAAATATTTTTAGTCAAAAAAAAGTCCAAAAACATGGGTTTGCCACGGTTTACCTAGTTTTTCAGCGTTAGAGCATCTTTACAGTTAAAAAACTTTTATCGTGTTTGCATTTTTTAGAGGTTTTTTTCTTTGACCAAAAGAAAAAAAAAAGGCAGTTTGTTGGTGAAGGACTGGAGAGCGATACCATAATGAGTTTCTGCAGGCAACTGTGAAGCATGCTGAAGATTCCTTGCAAGTTTGGGGCTGCATTTCTGCAAATGGAGTTGGAGATTTGGTCAGGATCAATGGTGTCCTCAATTCTGAGAAATACAGGCAGATACTTATCCATCATGCTGTACCATCACGGAGGCATGTGACTGGCTCCAAATTTATTCTGCAGCAGGACAACGACCCCAAGCATACAGTCAATGTCATTACCCCCTCCCTGTCCGGCCCATGTATATAAACGGCCAGATGGTGGCAGTGCAGGGGTGGGTTGCCGGCCATTGTGATTTGTGCGCGCTCTCTGGGAGCGCGCAACGCTGCGATCCGGTTCCCGCTGTGCCCTCCGGACACAGCGAACACCGACACAAGTGCCCCATGATCCCCTATTTCGCGGGAGCCCCATGAGTTGTCTAGTCCGCCCCTGGTTAGCTGTGTAAAGTCATGTTAAAAACGTGAGTTTTTCATCGTTTTTTGTATTAGCATTTTACCGCGTTTGCATTTTTTAGAGGTTTTTTTTTGACCAAAAGAAAAAAAAATATTTTTAGTCAAAAAAAAGTCCAAAAACATGGGTTTGCCACGGTTTACGTAGTTTTTCAGAGTTAGAGCATCTTTACAGTTAAAAAACTTTTACCGTGTTTGCATTTTTTAGGAATTTTTTCTTTGACCAAAAGGAAAAAAAATTTTTTTTTAGTAAAAAAAAGTCCAAAAATGTGGGTTTGCCACGGTTTACCACATTTTTCAGCATTAGAGTGTTTTTACAGTTAAGAAACTCCTCTGAAACCCACTAGTCCTGGGGTTTTTTTTCCAGCCAAAAAAAACGCCCCAGCCAAAAAATGTTGATTCCAGTCTATGTGTGTATGGATACATAGGATAACATGCTGGGGGGTTTACTGGCTGTAGAAAAAAAACGGCAAAAGCTAAAAAACAGCCGCTGTAAAACATCCTGTGTGCATGAGGCCTGAATTTGCTAAGACATTGGGGCGTGATCACAGAACCATCAAAGGTTTTATGGACTGATGAGATGAAAGTGACTCTTGTCAGATCAGATGGATGGACCTGTGGTTGGATGAGTGACAGGCACAGAGCTCCACTTCCACACCAACAAGGTGGAGTTGGGGTACTGGTATGGGCTGGTATTATTATAGTAATGATACCAGCCCATACCAGTACCCCAACTCCACCTTGCTGGTGTGGAAGTGGAGCTCTGTGCCTGTCACTCATCCAACCACAGGTCCATCCATCTGATCTGACAAGAGTCACTCTCATCTCATCAGTCCATAAAACCTTTGAAAGACCTGTCTTCAGATATTTCTTGGCCCAGTCATTGGTGATCAGTGGGAAGAATGTCCCTTACATTGGGGGTCAGTGGGAAGAATGTCCCTTACAATGGTGATCAGTGGGAAGAATGTCCCTTACATTGGTGATCAGTGGGAAGAATGTCCCTTACATTGGTGGTCAGTGGGAAGAATGTCCCTTACATTGGGGGTCAGTGGGAAGAATGTCCCTTACATTGGTGATCAGTGGGAAGAATGTCCCTTACATTGATGGTCAGTGAGAAGAATGTCCCTTACATTGGTGGTCAGTGGGAAGAATGTCCCTTACATTGGGGGTCAGTGGGAAGAATGTCCCTTACATTGGTGATCAGTGGGAAGAATGTCCCTTACTTTGATGGTCAGAGGGAAGAATGTCCCTTACATTGGAGGTCAGTGGGAAGAAGGCCCCTTACATTGGGGGTCAGTGGGAAGAATGTCCCTTACATTGGTGATCAGTGGGAAGAATGCCCCTTACATTGGGGGTCAGTGGGAAGAATGTCCCTTACATGGGGGGTCAGTGTGAAGACTATCCCTTACATTGGTGATCAGTGGGAAAAATGTCCCTTACATTGGTGATCAGTGGGAAGAATGTCCCTTACATTGGGGGTCAGTGGGAAGAATGTCCCTTACATTGGTGATCAGTGGGAAGAATGCCCCTTACATTGGTGATCAGTGGGAAGAATGCCCCTTACATTGGTGGTCAGTGGGAAGAATGTCCCTTACATTGGGGGTCAGTGGGAAGAATGTCCGTTACATTGGTGGTCAGCGGGAAGAATGTCCCTTACATTGCTGGTCAGTGGGAAGAATGTCCTCCTTACATTGGTGATCAGTGGGAAGAATGTCCCTTACATTGGGGGCCAGTGGGAAGAATGCTCCTTACATTGGAGGTCAGTGGGAAGAATGCCCCTTACATTGGTGGTCAGTGGGAAGAATGTCCCTTACATTGGAGGTCAGTGGGAAGAATGTCCCTTACATTGGAGGTCAGTGGGAAGAATGTCCCTTACATTGGAGATCAGTGAGAAGAATGCTCCTTACATTGGTGGTCAGCGGGAAGAATGCCCTTTACATTGGTGGTCAGTGGGAAGAATGTCCCTTACATTGGAGGTCAGTGGGAAGAATGTCCCTTACATTGGAGGTCAGTGGGAAGAATGTTCCTTACATTGGGGATCAGTGGGAAGAATGTCCCTTACATTGGAGGTCAGTGGGAAGAATGTCCCTTACATTGGTGGTCAGTGGGAAGAATGCCCCGTACATTGGGGGTCAGTGAGAAGAATGTCCCTTACATTGGGGTCAGTGGGAAGAATGTCCCTTACATTGGTGGTCAGTGGGAAGAATGTCCCTTACATTGGGGGTCAGTGAGAAGAATGTCCCTTACATTGGGGGTCAGTGGGAAGAATGCCCCTTACATTGGTGGTCAGTGGGAAGAATGCCCCTTACATTGGTGGTCAGTGAGAAGAATGTCCCTTACATTGGTGATCAGTGGGAAGAATGTCCCTTACATTGGTGGTCAGTGGGAAGAATGCCCCTTACATTGGTGATCAGTGGGAAGAATGTCCCTTACATTGGTGATCAGTGAGAAGAATGTCCCCTACATTGGTGGTCAGTGGGAAGAATGTCCCTTACATTGGGGGTCAGTGGGAAGAATGCTCCTTACATTGGTGATCAGTGGGAAGAATGCTCCTTACATTGGTGGTCAGTGGGAAGAATGTTCCTTACATTGGGGGTCAGTGGGAAGAATGTCCCTTACATTGGTGATCAGTGGGAAGAATGTCCCTTACATTGGGGGTCAGTGGGAAGAATGCTCCTTACATTGGGGGTCAGTGGGAAGAATGTCCCTTACATTGGTGGTCAGTGGGAAGAATGCTCCTTACATTGGTGATCAGTGGGAAGAATGCCCCTTACATTGGTGGTCAGTGGGAAGAATGCCCCTTACATTGGTGGTCAGTGGGAAGAATGTCCCTTACATTGGTGATCAGTGAGAAGAATGTCCCTTACATTGGTGGTCAGTGGGAAGAATGCCCCTTACATTGGGGGTCAGTGGGAAGAATGTCCCTTACATTGATGGTCAGTGGGAAGAATGCCCCTTACATTGGTGATCAGTGGGAAGAATGTCCCTTACATTGGGGATCAGTGGGAAGAATGTCCCTTACATTGGGGATCAGTGGGAAGAATGTCCCTTACATTGGGGATCAGTGGGAAGCTCCTTACAGATTGCTGAAAAAGTAATTGGAGTCAGTGGTAACTTATCTGAGCACCAGATATTTCCCATTCTACTAACCTATTATATGTAGAAGTTGAACGCTTTACATTTTATTAATAGCACTGGGATTGTAAACGTTTTAATGACATGAAATAAAAGTGAATATTTTCCCATCAAGTTTTTGGTATAATAATCCTCTAATGGTCTTTTGGTTGTATTTTTATCATGAATAATAATGATGGCAGGAAACTTTTTCCAAATACAGGAAGTAATGCAGATTGACTTTGTAAAGTGGTTTACGTTTCATTTCCTTCCCTTTCATGCAGCGTCTCCTGCCCCGCAGAAGGTGAAGGACATCCTGTCCCGGAGGTGCAGCTCTCTGATTCTACAGATTCATGACCACCGGTAGCGGACAGAATCCATTTTATACTTTTTGGTCAGCATCACCTGCGTCTTTCTGATCTGTCTTGGCGCCTGACAAGCGGGGGAATACCAGAGGACATCACTGACTCTCATGAAAGTTATAGTATATATGAACACTCACCTTGTAAAACAACCCATTCAGTTTAAAATAGAAATGAAAGGCAAAACATTTTGTTATAGATATTAAAAAAAACCCTCAGAAACACTTTTTTTTTCCCTTTTTATAAGTGATCACATACCCTCTGTTCTCAGCTGCAGCGAGAGTTCAGATTGCTGGGGAAGGAGAAACAGCAGCACACTTTGCATTGCTAGTAATACGGAGTCATGTCAGAGCTTACTGAGCTTTAAACCATTGTTGGTGTCGCTTAGCTGGTGCCTCTGTGACTGAAGTTGGCAATTTATTTGCCATGTGGCGAGGTGCAGGATCAAAGATTATGGCGGCGTATACAGTTTCCGGGAAAACATTGTCTGATAAGTATAAGCGCAGTCCACATGTTCAACTGACCAAAAGAGACAAAAAGGATTGTGACCCGGAATATGAAAACGACTGCTGCAAAAGTGATTGCAGAGGTCAATCTCAGTCCCGTGACCACTCCTGTGAAGACTGAGATTGAGCTCGGCAGTCACTTTTGCAGCAGTTTTCTTATTCCGGGTCACAATCCTGCGCAATGTCCTTTTTTCTCTTTGTCACACCTTCAAATTATTGAGATTTTTATTTTTTTTGTGTAACCCCTGTATCCATCACCCTCCCTGAACCTTGCTAATCTGCAGACTGTCCTTCTTTGTTTTAAATGTCCATCTTCCCCTGCACACCAGTTGACCTTCACATCAGGAGGAGGCTGGAGGTCAGATTTAGGCTCCATGTACTCTAGTGTGTTTTTTTTTTTTTTTCTTTTTTAACCCCTTCACACCGACGTAAGACAAATATGTAGCCTGTGTTTTTTTCTGTGCGGTCGCACATTTGAGTGCTTGTCTTTGTGCTGGGAGCACGCCGCACTGCGCGGTCCCAGCACAAAGACTGGGGTGTCATTGAGAGCCCCGGGTCCCGTTCTAACGATTGGGACTCCTGAATCTGGGTCACATGATCGCTGTGATAGCCTCTGATTGGCTAACACAGTGATCAGTCATTGTATAGCCCGCCCCCTTGTTTTTTGAATGGAGGAGAGAAATACATTGTATCTCTCTAACGCCTGGTATAGAAAAGAAAAATGTTTGTTAAAAAATAATAATGATAAATATAAAAAAAGAAAAGATAAAATACCTAGATCAAGGTTTGATCTAGTTCAGTGCCAGGGTAAGTGTTTGGGTCAAGGTCAGGGTCACAGGTCAAAAGGTCAGGGTCAAAGGTCAGGATTTTTATTTTTTTATTTTTTAAGTTAGTGTCAGTGTGTTTTAGGTAAAAACCAAATGGTGCACTATTGTACTCCGGGTACAAACAACAAATAACATACACATATATGGTAGCGCTGCGATCGTCAAGAGCTGGAGAATTTATTTTGGGTTGTTCTTTCTTTGGTGGTAGGTTATGGTAGTAACAAGAAACACTCAGCTAAATTTAAAAAAATTATTTATTTTTTTTTTACTATTCTGGGCCAGTTTTTCTTTCATAATAAAAAAAAAAATCAGGAGATAACCATTACCATTTTCCCCCAAATGAAAGTCCAATTTGTCCTGATAAAAACGCAGTATAATTCACCCGGATGTACAAAGTAGTTGTGATGATATGTGCAGTTTTACTAACACAGGTCAACGTTGCAAAATTGTGCTTAGGCATTACGATTTGTTTTACCCTCAGGAGTGAAGGGGTTAAGCCAAAAAAAATGCTGGACAAAAGACGCTGGTAATCGCATTTTTTCAGTAGCATTTATGAGCCTTTGCGTTTTATTAGCGTTTTTACAGTACATATAGAGGGGGAAAAAGCTGTTAGGAGCATTTTAGAAGGGTTTAGTGTCTTTTTTTCTGCTAGAAAAACGCTCCAAAGAAACTATAAAAAATATTCTTTTTCTGCTTCTAGATGCTGACGCTCAAAAAAATGCTAATAGCCTAAAGTGTGTGCATGGACACATAGGAGAGCACTATTTAGCTTCTAGGAGCAGAAAAAAATGCTAATAGCCTCTAGGAGCTTAAAAAAACACTAAGGCATGGAGCCTTAAAGTGGTTGTAAACTTCCGACATGAAATATGAAAAAAGTTTATCCCTCTATAGTGTGTACTTGTCTCAATTAAAAGCACTAAGTGTCATCTCTGTCTGCTGCTTCATTCTTCTGCTTCTGCATGAGCCACTTCTGACAAGTTTTTCTGACACCAAGAGATAAATGGTGACTGGGGAGGGACCTCAAGCAGATTGATAGCCTCAGGTATGTTTTCCTGTGAGCTGTGTGGTGGGGGGGGGGTGTCTCTTCCCTCCAATTAACTCTCAGAGCTCTCCTCACTGCTCTGCAGTGTGTAATCCCAGGCCTCCGCCCTCTTTTTCTGAACTCTCAGACAAGCTTATACACTCACCGGCCACTTTATTAGGTCCATCTTGCTAGTGCCATGAAATTGTTCCCCACACCATGACACCACCACCACCAGCCTGAACCGTTGGTGCAAGGCAGGATGGATACACCACACCATGACACCACCAGCCTGAACCATTGATACAAGGCAGGATGGATCCACCACACCATGACACCATCAGCCTGAACCATTGATACAAGACAGGATGGATCCACCGCACCATGAAACCACCACCAGCCTGAACCATTGATACAAGGCAGGATGGATCCACCACACCATGACACCACCAGCCTGAACCATTGATACAAGGCAGGATGGATCCACCACACCATAACACCATCAGCCTGAACCATTGATACAAGACAGGATGGATCCACCGCACCATGAAACCACCACCAGCCTGAACCGTTGGTGCAAGGCAGGATGGATCCACCACACCAGGACACCACCACCACCAGCCTGAACCGTTGGTGCAAGGCAGGATGGATCCATTCTTTCATGTTGTTTACACCAAGTTCTGACCCTACCATCTGAATGTTGCAGCAACCAGGCTGCCCATTCTCCTCTAACATCAACAAGGTATTTTCCTCCCACACAACTGCTGCTTGCTTCATATTTTCTCTTTTCTGGACCATTTTCTGTAAACCCTAGAGATGGTTGTGCGTGAAAATCCCAGTAGATCAGCAGTTTTTGAAATATTCAGACCAGCCTGTCTGGCACCACAACCATGCCATGTTCAAATCCTCTTTCTTCCCCATTCTGATGCTCAGTTTGAAATTCAGCAAGCCGTCTTCACCACGTCTAGATGCCTAAATGCATTGAGTTGCTGCCATGTGATTGGCTGATTAGCAATTTGTGTTACCGAGCAATTGAACAGGTTTACCTA
This sequence comes from Staurois parvus, assembly GCF_062004578.1. Classification (NCBI taxonomy): domain Eukaryota; kingdom Metazoa; phylum Chordata; class Amphibia; order Anura; family Ranidae; genus Staurois; species Staurois parvus. The sequence continues at coordinate 224,382 of NW_028319200.1, read as the reverse complement.
ATAAAGTGGCTGGTGAGTGTACATTCTGGACTTTGAACACGTGTAGAGAAGGGAAGACTGCAGATAAACAGGTACAACTTATGTAGGAGGATTTGTTTCATCTCTGTGTGTCACCTGAGGCCAGTCACTTCACTGGGTATATGTGAGGGTTTACCAAGGGGTACGCCCTTGTGAACGAGGCCTTAGTAGCCGTTTAGCAGGAATTAACCCCGAGCTACACTCCGGAATACCGCCAGGGGGGTTAAGATAAAAAAACATTTTCTATTACTCTGCCCCCCCCCCCCCTTCCCTGTGCAAAGGGGAAAAGAGGGGAAAATACGTCCAGCGCTGTGTACAGCCGCATCTCTTCTCCCCTCTCTTCCTCTTCACATAGCACTCGAGCAGCAGCAGGAGCCATTGGCTCCTACTGCTGTCAATCAAATGCAGTAAGGAGGAAGTGGGGGACAGGGCTACATCAAGCTGTGTGAGTCTATGGAGCGTGGCTCCATAGACACACAGGTTGGGAGCAAGCAGATACTGTTTGCGTACATAGCGAATGGCTTGCTCTGGGGGCACACTAAGAAGAGGAGGAGCCACCAAGATCACCAGCAGAGGACCCGAGAAGAGAAAAATTGGGACCACTCTGTGCAATACCACTGCACAGAGCAGGTTAATATAACATGTTTATTATAATAAAAAAAAATAAATGTGACTTTAGTAACACTTTAATCATCATCCAAAATGGGAATTTTTTACTCATAAAATCTTTTTCTTGGAATCCATTGAGGAACATAGGATGTCTATAACCTTCGGGTTATAATGTCATCTACGGGAGGATTGGACACTGGCAAACAAGAAATCTGTAGACCAGATTAGGATATTGTCTCATGTTACCAGCATGCCTCGGCTTGTGAAGCAGTACAAAGACCATGATCATAAACACAAACGGGTGGGACTTGAGTTCCTCAATGGAGAATTTTACAATGAGAACAAAAATCCTATTTCCTTTCTTGTCCATTGAGGGAAACAGGAAGATTTTCACCTTCGGTGCATCCCAATGCAGTAAAACTGAGGAGTGAGCAACACAGTAAACAAACACTAAACTGCCCAAGAAAAAACAGTAAAGAACTGGGGACTGCCTGCAGCTCAAAAAGCCGCCTAAAGGACCTTAGGCACAGATGAGGCCTCAACATCCACTTGGTAGAACCTAGAGAATGTGAAGACTAGGTGGTAACCTTGAAATGTGCTTCGACAGGAAAGGGTAGAACCAGGGGCGGACTGACCATTTGGAAACTTGGGCACTGCCCGAGGGCCCGGGGTCAGTAGGGGGCCCCATGACATGCCCCTGGTACCTTTTTCATAGGCTTTTTTGAGTTTGGGCAAGGACACAGGGGCCTCATGATCCCCTATTGCCCGGGGGCCCCATGAATTGTCAGTCCGCCCCTGGGTAGAACCCAGTCTTTGAGATCATAAGCTTGATGGTCTGCCTGAGCCACCTAGAGATGGTGCAACTAGAAGCCAGAGCACTCTTACAGGATCTATCTGGGATTACAAGAAGGGAATCAGAGTTCCCAAAGGAAGCAATCAATGAGAGATAGACTCTCACAGCCCATCAAACAATGGAAGCAAATTTCTTCTTAATGGTGAAATGGGTCAGAAAGAGGGACAGGAGAACAATGTGCTGGTTGAGGTGAAAGACAGAAACTACCTTAGGAAAGAAGGTAATCCTAGGCACCAACAATACCTTGTCTCTATGCAAAAGTAGGAAAGATTCTTTCCTATGTCCATTCAATGTCCATTCCAGTGGGGTCCAGACACAATACTCCAAAAGCCAGGCTGAGAACAGCCACACTGTATAACAAAATGGAAGAAACAAGCTTCAGCATTGATGTAGAGAACAAGTCTTGATTGAAGAAGAAAAAAGTTGAGAAACAAATAGGTTAGTTTTCCACATAGCAATTCTGAGGAGAAGATGTCCATCTTCCTAAGACACTAGCAAAAAACTGGTGGTCAGAGGGACTGACCTACAGTTTTGCTTTTTTTCTGTTTTCCAGTGTTACATTCTCATGTAGATGGCAGTATAACTCAAAGGTGAGAGACTTCTTGTGTCCCTGAGTGGATAAAATAGGACCAATTTTTTTTTTATCTTTGAAGCTTTAGAATTGGGACCCCAACACTTCCTTTCCCTTAGAGCATTTCTTGAAGTAAGTAGAAATCTCTCCAAATCTTTGACAGCTGTCACTTGTACAAGTGTACCAGTTGGAAGATATCCCATTAAAACCTGTTCTGGTGAGAACTGTAACATTTTGCAATGGTCACCAAGCACAAAAAATAAAGGTGGCTCACCCTAATAGGAAACAGACAGCAATCAAAGATCTGACATAGGATCTAACCCAACTAGGGTTCCTCTAGAGATTGATATGGGTTTCTTGAACTGTGGCTAGTTGACCTTCGAAAAGATGGTGCCTGCATATTTCTAGGTTTATCCCCAGTTGGTAAAGCCAGTAGTATGACACCAATGATCTTTTCATGCAACTGTAAGGGCATTCCAACTAGCCCTTTAAGGAGTAATTCCTTCCACTGACCATCAATGTAAGGGGCATTCTTATAGTGACCCCTGAAGGACTAATCTGAGCAGGGGTTCCCAGGAAACCTGATAATTATTTCAAGAGTTCCTCTGGGGTAAAGAGGTTGAGAACGACCGATCTAACTCTTCCTCAGACTGGAGGCCTACTTCATATATCAGTATATCAGAACTACTGTGTAAAATATCGTGAATGGTGAATGAGAGGACTCTAGGGAGATATGTACATCATGCAGGGTGGCAGGGTAAATAAACATGGTGGATTTATTGAAAAAAAATAAATAACATGGTAGACGTTTATCAAATCTGCTGCACAGCAAGCCGAAGCTAAACAGGAGCAATCAAACCGATTATGCTACAGATGTACTACAAGGTTATGGCCTGAGCCATAGATTCCACCCTCATCTGCTCTAAAGTAGGTCTGCAACAGAATAAAACTTGACCTGACCACTTCTTTCTTTCCAATGATTTTTATTAAATAAAAAAAAAGATTGCAGCATTTGTTCAAAGGTATTGCAACCAGTTCCACAAATGCAAAGAGTCAATAAAATGATTGGCATATGTGCCTTGCACAATGTCCTGTGGTTATTTATATGCATTTGGAAGCTGGAAAATTTGAGATACGAAAGGGGCCACATCGTAACATATGGTGTTCCCTAGTTCAGTAAAGGTGAGGGTGAGTTTTAGGAGGGAGAAGGGAAGGAAGGGAGGAAAGAAAGGGGAAGAGAGAAAAGTCTAGGTAAAATCTAGGTAAAGGTGTGAATCTACGTTTAATGACTTAAAATTTTCATACCCAAACTAGGAGAAGTTCAAGAATAGATAGTATATTATTAGAATATATAGTCCAGAAGTTCGGCTTTAAGTACAGGAAGGAGGTGAAAAAGGAGGGAAAGTAGACAGTCGTGTAGTGGGTAGGTATAGAGGAAAGGGGTGGGTAAAGGGAAGCATGGCGTACAGGATTCCCAGTCACCACAATGGGTACTTCATAAAGCCATCAACCTCTCCGTAGAGAGAGTCGGGTCTCTATTGCAATCCATGGATCCCAGATCTTGAGGAAGTCATGTAAATGCATGAGAAAGAACAGAGTGGGTAGGTATGGAGGAAAGGGGTGGGTAAGGGGAAGCATGGCGCACAGGATTCCCAGTCACCACAATGGATACTTCATAAAGCTGTCAACCTCTCCGTAGAGAGAGTCGGGTCTCTATTGCAATCCATGGATCCCAGATCTTGAGGAAGTTGTCATGTAAATGCATGGGAAAGAACAGATTAGTGGGTAGGTATGGAGGAAAGGGGTGGGTAAGGGGAAGCATGGTGCACGGGATTCCCAGTCACCACAATGGATACTTCATAAAGCTGTCAACCTCTCCGTAGAGAGAGTCGGGTCTCTATTGCAATCCATGGATCCCAGATCTTGAGGAAGTTGCCATATAAATGCATGAGAAAGAACAGAGTGGGTAGGTATGGAGGAAAGGGGTATAAGGGGAAGCATGGCGCACAGGATTCCCAGTCACCACAATGGATACTTCATAAAGCCGTCAACCTCTCCGTAGAGAGAGTCGGGTCTCTATTGCAATCCATGGATCCCAGATCTTGAGGAAGTTGTCATGTAAATGCATGAGAAAGAACAGATTAGTGGGTAGGTATGGAGGAAAGGGGTGGGTAAGGGGAAGCATGGTGCACGGGATTCCCAGTCACCACAATGGATACTTCATAAAGCCGTCAACCTCTCCGTAGAGAGAGTCGGGTCTCTATTGCAATCCATGGATCCCAGATCTTGAGGAAGTTGCCATATAAATGCATGAGAAAGAACAGATTAGTGGGTAGGTATGGAGGAAAGGGGTGGGTAAGGGGAAGCATGGTGCACGGGATTCCCAGTCACCACAATGGATACTTCATAAAGCTGTCAACCTCTCCGTAGAGAGAGTCGGGTCTCTATTGCAATCCATGGATCCCAGATCTTGAGGAAGTTGCCATATAAATGCATGAGAAAGAACAGAGTGGGTAGGTATGGAGGAAAGGGGTGGGTAAGGGGAAGCATGGCGCACAGGATTCCCAGTCACCACAATGGATACTTCATAAAGCCGTCAACCTCTCCGTAGAGAGAGTCGGGTCTCTATTGCAATCCATGGATCCCAGATCTTGAGGAAGTTGTCATGTAAATGCATGAGAAAGAACAGATTAGTGGGTAGGTATGGAGGAAAGGGGTGGGTAAGGGGAAGCATGGTGCACGGGATTCCCAGTCACCACAATGGATACTTCATAAAGCCGTCAACCTCTCCGTAGAGAGAGTCGGGTCTCTATTGCAATCCATGGATCCCAGATCTTGAGGAAGTTGTCATGTAAATGCATGAGAAAGAACAGATTAGTGGGTAGGTATGGAGGAAAGGGGTGGGTAAGGGGAAGCATGGTGCACGGGATTCCCAGTCACCACAATGGATACTTCATAAAGCCGTCAACCTCTCCGTAGAGAGAGTCGGGTCTCTATTGCAATCCATGGATCCCAGATCTTGAGGAAGTTGCCATATAAATGCATGAGAAAGAACAGATTAGTGGGTAGGTATGGAGGAAAGGGGTGGGTAAGGGGAAGCATGGTGCACGGGATTCCCAGTCACCACAATGGATACTTCATAAAGCTGTCAACCTCTCCGTAGAGAGAGTCGGGTCTCTATTGCAATCCATGGATCCCAGATCTTGAGGAAGTTGCCATATAAATGCATGAGAAAGAACAGAGTGGGTAGGTATGGAGGAAAGGGGTGGGTAAGGGGAAGCATGGCGCACAGGATTCCCAGTCACCACAATGGATACTTCATAAAGCCGTCAACCTCTCCGTAGAGAGAGTCGGGTCTCTATTGCAATCCATGGATCCCAGATCTTGAGGAAGTTGTCATGTAAATGCATGAGAAAGAACAGATTAGTGGGTAGGTATGGAGGAAAGGGGTGGGTAAGGGGAAGCATGGTGCACGGGATTCCCAGTCACCACAATGGATACTTCATAAAGCCGTCAACCTCTCCGTAGAGAGAGTCGGGTCTCTATTGCAATCCATGGATCCCAGATCTTGAGGAAGTTGCCATATAAATGCATGAGAAAGAACAGATTAGTGGGTAGGTATGGAGGAAAGGGGTGGGTAAGGGGAAGCATGGCGCACAGGATTCCCAGTCACCACAATGGGTACTTTATAAAGCCGTCAACCTCTCCGTAGAGAGATTCAGGTCTCTATTGCAATCCATGGATCCCAGATCTTGAGGAAGTTGTCATGTAAATGCATGAGAATACTAGTCAGTTTTTCATTGATGAAAAAATAGTCAAATTAATTTTCAGCTTCGGAAAATAATGGGAATTTTTTTTCCCATGTCCTAGCTATTGTCAATTTAGGGGCCAGCAGTATAAAATGGGTCTGTTTGAATTGAATTCTTGTGAGGGCTAGAGGCCTTAAATGTAATAGGGCTAGCCAAGGATCTTTGGCAATCTGGATGCCAAATAATTATGCAAAAGTGTAAAGACTCTAGTCTAAACCAGCAGTCTCCAAACATTCTATTCAAAGAGCCAGTAAACTGTCCTTCAGTCCACAGGGGGGTCGGACTGAGGCAGTAGAATTTGTCCTGGTGTCAGTGCAAATAAACAATACCCCATCATTGGTGTCAGTGGTAGGAGTACTGCCCCATCATTGGTGTCATTAGAAGGAATTTTGCCTCCTCATTAATGTCAATGGGAGGACATATTCACAATTGTTCGTATCAGTGGGAAGAATATTTCCCCAAGTGCCAGATAAAGCAAGCAAAGGACCGCAGTTTGGACACCACTGGTCTAAACCCAACTTAAGATTGGGTTGGTCCAACAAGGGTGAAGGACATCTTCAAAAATTTGAGGACAGATTCACAATTGTTCGTATCAGTGGGAAGAATATTTCCCCAAGTGCCTGATAAAGCAAGCAAAGGACCGCAGTTTGGACACCACTGGTCTAAACCCAACTTAAGATTGGGTTGATATACCAAGGGTGAAGGACATCTTCAAAAATTTGGCATCCTGTAAAGCAAAAGCTGGAACAATCAGGATATACGTAAGCAAGTCTGGAAGGTATTAACATACTATTCCCAACGCACACGTTCCTGCAAAGTAGCTGTAAGTGTGGATGGGTGCTGCAGTGACCACCAGCTGGAACCAAAGGTAATTAGAGCGAGAGAAGGTCACCAGCACACCACAGATCTCTAGAACAGGTCCAAAGCCTTATTCAGCTATTACATAATTATTACAGAAGCAAAGTTTCAGCGCCTCGCAGGACCCCTTCATCAGGCATGTACTAGGTACCACCGGTAGTGACTTGACCACTTCCTAATTGTGCATCTCTTTAGAGTGAACATATGTCTCCTGTAAATCAGACTAACTTGTACCCCAAGACAAGATTATTCCAGTACCAATGACTATCCTTCATAGCAAAATAAGCAATATACTCAAAAATAGGAATTCTTTAAAGATAAAAAAAAAATGAAACTGTATTGCAACAAAAACAGAGAAAATGATAAAGTACCGGTAAGAAAAAAAAAATGAATAATGCGACACAAACACTGGAAAATGTTAAACTAAAAAAATACTATGACTAACATTACAAAAACATATTCCACACAACAAGATAAAAACAATTAAAATTCCTTACCTCCTGTGATGCACCAAACTAAATTCTATCTGAAAAAAGTGCATATATAGAGCCAGTTAGCTGTAAATCACGTCAGTATATGCAGTTTCAATTTTTATTGGTAAGACCAGTTGATCTCAGATTTCCTTCCAATTATGATTGAAATGTATTTGTAATATTAACTGTGTGTGAAGTGGATTTTGTGATACTAGATATAATATTTTTTAGTTTATTTTTTTCATTGTTTGTGTCCCATAACTGCGTTGTTATTCCTCAGGTTTTTATTCTTTTTGTTGAAATACATTTTGTTTTTGATTATCTTTGTATATTATATAGTATTTATCACATTCTTCATTTTTTTCCTTATTTATTATGTTTCAAGTTTCTTTCTGAATTTTTGTTAGAATACATTTTGATTTTTGAATACCTTTTTTTTCAATATATTATTTAAATTCTTCCATTTATAGCTTGTTATTTATTTTTTGTTTATTTTTTTAATGTTTCCAAGTTTTTGTTGGAATATATTTTGGTTTTTGGTCTTCTTTATACAATCTATCATATTTGTCCTAATACAATGTATAGTATTTTTTGGGCTTAGTATTTTTCAGTGTTTGCGTCACATTTTTTTGCTTGGTTTATGCACTTAATTAGTTGTAACCAACGCACTCATCACCCTGCACCTTCTGGCAACAGCCGCCTTCCACACAATTTAGTCCTCATTTCTCTTCTTCCCGAAACCAGTCTAGCCTCCTCCTGAGCCCTCTGGAATGCTCACTCTGTCTGCAACAAACACACCTGTTCATTACCACTTTGTCACCAACTCCTTTACCCTAGGTTCACATTTGTGCGAGTGGTGCCGCTGCGGATCCGCATGAAAATCCGTGCAGCCGTACCACCCGCACAGAGAATTGCGGACCCGCGGTCGGGTGCCATTAGTTCTAATGGCACGCCGCTCGCACTGGGAAACACAACCGTACTGGGAACCGAGGTTCCCAAGCAGGCTGCATTTTCAAAAGAAGTGCAGGGACTTATTTCCCTGCGTGTCATTGGGCACGGGAGTCCATAGGGCACGGCCGCATAGGTATGAATCGGGGGTTAATCTACTTGTTGGCACCAAAACCTGGCTTCATGAATCTGACACTGCTTCTCCTGCTTCTCTCTCCCACAGTGGTCTTCTCTGAACTCACTCCCCCAGACCCAGTGGACGCAAGGGGGTGGAGTGGGAATCTGATTATCATCACAGCACCTTTCAGGTTCTTTACTCTCCTTCCTCTCTGTCCCTCTTCACGTTTGAAGCTCACTGTGTATGTCTATTTTCTCCAATTTCTTTAAGAATTGCTGTTATCTACGCGCCCCCTGGACCATTATCAACCTTCCTTGATGACTTCTCTGCCTGGCTTCCCTACTTTCTCTCTTCTTAAATTCCCACAATCATTCTCAGCGACTTCAACATCCCTGTTAATACTAACACTCCTGCTGCTTCTAAACGTCTTAGTTTAACCTCCTCATTTCAATAGAAGCAATGGGTACATTATTATTATTATTATTATTACTACGGGTTTATATAGCGCCAAAGGGTTTGCTCAGCGCTGTACAATAGGGGGGACAAAACATGGCACAGTACAACAACAACAAACAATGTACGAGGGGTAAGAGGGCCCTACTCTTACGAGCTTACAATCTAGGAGGGAGGGGGTAAAAGGTACAGTAGGAAGTGGCTGAGGGGGATGAAGTGGTGGGAGGAATGAGGGAGGATGGCCGTTAGGTGAGGGTGGGGTAGGCTTCCCTGAAGAGATGGGTTTTGAGGGAGCGCCTGAATGTGAATAGGGAAGGCGACAGTCTGATGGATTGGGGCAGTGAGTTCCAGAGGATGGGGGAGGACCTGGAGAAGTCCTGCAGTCGTGCATGGGAGGAGGAGACCAGGGAGCAGGATAGAAGGAGGTCCTGTGAGGAGCGAAGGGTACGGGTAGGGTGGTACTTGGTGATAAGGTTGGTGAGGTAGTCAGGGGCAGTGTTGTGAACGGCTTTGTAGGTCAGGGTTAGGAGTTTAAATTTGATGCGTTGGGCAATCGGGAGCCAGTGGAGGGAGAGGTAGAGGGGGGTGGCAGAGGTGGAGCGGGTGGTGAGGTGGATGAGTCTGGCAGCTGGCAGTACATGCTTCTACTCACTCTGAAGGCAACACCCTTGACCTTGTATTCCCCTACCTTTCCACTCCATCCAACCTCTCCAACAATCCTTTTCAACTCTCTGATCACCACCTTATTAGTTTCACTCTCTCCCTGTCTTCCACCACCTCTCCCTCCATCCGCCTAACAATTACCCATAGAGACCTTCACCACTTTAACCCTTCTCTTCTCCACTCTGCTACTGACCAACTCTATGACAATATCTCACCCCTGTTCCACCCCCAATACAGCCACTTCTGTTTACAATAGATCCCTGTCCTCTGCCCTGGAAGAGCTCACCCCTCACATTACGCACAGAATCAGGCCTTGACCCCCACAACCCTGGCAAACAGAAGTCTCAAAAAATGCAGCTGCACTCTTGAGCACCTGTAGCGAAAGACTAAGTCTCACAAAGACTTCAACCATTCTAAAACTGCCCTCCAAAAATACAACTCTTTCCTCCACATTTTATCACTCTCATTCACACCTTCTCATCCAGTCCCTGTCAACTGTTCTCTACCTTTAACTTTCTTCTTCATCCTCCACTGCCTCCACCACTTCAAAAATAAGATCGATACAATTCGTAATGAAATCTCCACTCTACAGATAACACTATCCTTATTTAACCCTGCTACTACAGACGAGGTTGCTAAACTTCTTTCTAAACCTAACCACCTATCCCCTAGAACCTCTCAAATACTGCGCTTACCCTCTGGCTCTATCCTACACTTTCTAACTCACATCTTCAATCTCTCCTTCTCTTTTGGCATCTTCTTCAACACTCTAAAACATGCACTAGTCACCCCTATACTTAAAAAGCCTTCCTTGGACCCCACCAATCTTAACAACCTACGCCCCATCTCCTTGCTTCCCTTTTCTTCCAAACTCCTTGACCGCCTGGTCTATTACCAACTGAGTGACCACCTGATTAGGAATACCCTTCTTGATCCCCTTCAGTCTGGATTTCATGCTCAACATGTCACAGAAACTGCTCTTCTAAAACTCACAAAAGATTTACTAACAACAAAAACCAGTGGACACTATTCTGTACGACCTCTCGGCTGCCTTTGATAAGGTTGACTACCTCCTCCTTAAGAAAAAAAAAAAAAATTTCCCTCAGTATCCGTAACTGTGTTCTACATTGGTTCTCATCCTACCCCACATTCAGTGTCACTTATAATTCTACTTCCTCCTCTCCTCTTCCTTTTTCTGTTGGGGTCTCCCAAAGTTCTGCTCTTGCACCTCTCCTATTCTCAATCTACACCTCCTCCCTGGGTCAGCTGATAGCCTCCCATGGCTTTTAATATCATTTCTATGCTGATGACACCCAAATTTATCTCTCTGCCCCTCAGCTCACAACAATATCCTCACGTATCACTTACTGACTGACATATCAGCCTGGATGTCACACAACTTCCTCAAACTAAATCTATCCAAAATCGACCTCATAATATTTGCCCCTTCCCCTGACTTCTCTGTCAAGGTCAGTGGCACAACCATGAACCCGTCCCTGCTTGCCAGAGTGCTAGGTGTAATCCTGGACTCTGAACTTTCCTTTCAGCACCACATCCAACCACTTTCCAAAGCTTGCCATCTCAGCCTCCACAACACTCCAAAATACGCCCCTTCCTAACCAATGACACCACAAAGCTCCTAATTCACTCCCAGGTTATCCCTCGCCTTGACTACTGCAACTCCCTCCTCATTGGCTTACCTTTACATAGGCTACCCCCCCTCCAGGCCATCATGAATGCTGCTGCTAAACTCATCCACCTTACCAGCCATTCAGTGTCTCTCTGCCATTCCCTCCATTGGCTGCCACTCACATAACTAATTACATTCAAAATACTAACAACAAGTTACAAAGCCATCCACAGCTCGGCCCCCAGCTGCATCACTAGCCTAGTCTCAAAATACCAACCAAATCACACTCTTCGTTCCTCCCAAGACCCCCTGCTCTCTAGTTTACTTGTCACCTCCTTCCATGCTTGCATGCAGGACTTCTCCTGAACCTCTCCCATCCTATGGAATTCCCTACCTCAGTTTGTACGACTATCTCCTACTCTGTCCACTTTTAGGTGATCCCTGAAAACCTTTCTGTTCAGAGAAGCCTACCCTGCCTCCTAACAACTGTACATGTATGTTCTCCATCAGCTCATCCCTCACAGTTATTACCTTTTGTATCACTTGACCCTCGCCTTTTAGATTGTAAGCTCTAACGAGCAGGGCCCTCTGATTCCTCCTGTATTCAATTGTATTGTAACTGTACTGTCTGCCCTCACATTGTAAAGCGTTGTGTAATCCTGTATAATAATAATGTGTTTTATTAATTTTTTTTTTTTTCTGATTTTTTGTTGGGTAAATGTTATTATATTTGATTATCTTGATGCATTTCTGGTTTTTGTGTATATTGGTTATTTTGTGTATTAAGGGTGTTCATTCATATTGGAAAATCCCTGTTTTGATGTAAAAAGGTTAAAGGGAACCTATACAGTGAATGACAGTATTTAGAAAACCCTTGTGAGAACAATTAATATTTACACAAACTCGACCCCTTAAATTGCTGAAAATCTGTCTCGTCTATAAATATAAACCTTCTGCAGGCCAGGATTACAGGTGCAATACCTCATATACACTTGCAGTTGGGGGGGGGCCTTAAAAACACGTGGCGTAGTAAAAATTATGCCCGCTGTCACACCATTACCATTCTTGTGTGTGTGCTGGTTAACACAGGCGTGAGGAAGCATCAAACACCCATTGAAGATCAATCCACCACAGATCATTCTCTAGGCAAATGCTTGTGTGAATAAGCCCAAAATCTGTTGTATAGACTGTGATAAATGTGAAATAGCCTGACTTGCATATCATAGCGTCTCTAAGTAGTAGATGCTCTTATCAGACTTCGGGAGGAAGAAAGCTGGTGCCTCTTAGGAGAGAGGGGGCGCCGGTTAGCAACCCCCTGATGGGAGGGATACTTTTCCTCCTGGGTTGAAACCGGCCTGGTGCACCAAGCTTGTCCCTGGTTGAAGGAAGGACTCTCCCTAAGTTCTAATGCCTTTCTGGTTGGAATGGGCTGCATTTGTCTGGCCAGGGGCTGAGAGGTGCCCCCTGGGGGAGGTGCCCCAGGGGTGCCAGAAAATTACTATGCGTATGGGACCATCGTTGTGTTTTCACTGGCACTAGAACACGTCACTAATTGCTTTTCTTGCACATGCCTTTTGGACAAGCCTTGTGGCTAGTCCAAGGGTAATTTTTATGCCGGCCATAATGCCTGACTTGTGTATCTGCACTTGCACAACGCCAGACTACCTCAGGCCAGGGGTAATGGAAGTAGTGAGGCAACAAGATGGCACCAGAGTAACATGATGCTGGACTACCTCAGGCCAGGGGTAATGGAAGTAGTGAGACAACAAGATGGCACCAGAGTAACATGATGCTGGACTACCTCAGGCCAGGGGTAATGGAAGTTGGGAGGCAACAAGATGGCACCTGTGTAAGGCAAACCTAGAGTACCTCAGCCATGTGCAAATGAAGATGTAAGGAACAAAATGGTACCAGAGTAGTGCAAAGCTGGACTACCTTATAATGAGAGTTGGGAGGCAACAAGATGACACCAGTGTAGGGCAATGCCAGATTACCCCAGGCTAGGGGTAATGGAAGTTGGGAGGCAACAAATTGGCACCAGAGTAGCGTAATGGAGGACTACCTAAGGCAGGGGGTAATGGAAATTAGGAGGCAACAATCTTGCATCAGAGTAACGGAGCGCAGAGGTTTCTCAGGCCAGGAGTAATGGAAGTTAGGAGACAACAAGATGGCACTAGTGTAGGGCAATGCCAGACTACGTCAGGCTAGGGCAGTGTTTCTCAACTCCAGTCCTCATGGACCCCCAACAGGTCATGTTTTCAGGATTTCCCTCAGATGAAACAGCTGTGGTAATTACTAAGGCAGTGAAACTGATCGAATCACCTGTGCAAAATAATGGAAATCCTGAAAACATGACCTGTTGGGGGTCCATGAGGACTGGAGTTGAGAAACACTGGGCTAGGGGCAATGGAAGTTGGGAGGCAACAAATTAGCACCAGAGTAGCGTAATGGAGGATTACCTCAGGCAGAGGTTAATGGAAATTAGGAGGCAACAATCTTGCATCAGAGTAACAGAACGCAGAGGTTTCTCAGGCCAGGAGTAATGGAAGTTAGGAGACAACAAGATGGCACTAGTGTAGGGCAATGCCAGACTACCTCAGGCTAGGGGTAATGGAAGTTGGGAGGCAACAAATCGGCACCAGAGTAGCGTAATGGAGGACTACCTCAGGCAGGGGGTAATGGAAATTAGGAGGCAACAATCTTGCATCAGAATAACCTAACGCAGAGGTTTCTCAGGCCAGGGGTGATAGAAGATAGGAGACAACAAGATGGCACCAGAGTATTGCAACACCAGAAATACCTTGTAATGGAAGTTGGGAGGCAACAACATGGCTCCAGAGTAGTGCAACGCCACATTACATCAGGCCAGAAAAGGCAGCAAACTTTGGCACAAAGCTGTATCCTCTCAGCTCTCCATGAAGTCAGGTACTCCTTTGCTGGGGCACGTGGATTGAAATCCTGACAGGAACACTTGTTCCAGCTTGTGCATGCGGTAATGGAAAAAGGGAGGGACAAAATGGCACCAGAGTAGTGCATTGCCAGACTACCTCAGGCCAGGGGTAATGGAATTTAGAAGGCAACAATATGACACCAGAATAGCATAATGCTGGACTACTGTAAGCTAGGGGTAATGAAAGTTGGGATTCAACAAGATGGCACCAAAATAATGCAACCCTGGACTACCTCAGATCATAGATAGACCATAGATAGAAGAAGCTGGGGGGCAACAGGATGGCACCAGGGTAGCGCAACGCTGGACAACCTTAGGCCAGGGGCAATGGAAGTTAGGAAGCAACAAGATGACACCAAAATAATGCAACCCTGGACTACCTCAGATCATAGATAGACCATAGATAGAAGAAGCTGGGGGGGCAACAGGATGGCACCAGGGTAGCGCAACGCTGGACAACCTTAGTCCAGGGGCAATGGAAGTTGGGAAGCAACAAGATGACACCAAAATAGTGGAATGCTGGACTACCCCAGACCAGGGGCAGAGGAAGATGGGAGACAACAAGATGGCACTGAGTAGCGCAATGCAGGACTACCTTAGACCAGGGGTAATGGAAGTTGGGATTCAACAAAATGGCACCAAACTACCTCCGGCCAGGGGTATGGAATATTATGTGTATACATGTGAGTTAGAAACCTAGGATTGTGGGCCTACTCACCCTACACACGAGATACCTTTCGTGTGGAGCACAATCAGTAATGCCCAGGACCAGGTGGAGACTGCATTCATGTAAAGAATCTAACATTAAGGCTGTTCCCCAACTTAGAGATGAGCCTTCACACTGTGTGCAGTAATACAGTTCCTCTGGAAAGTGCTGTCCAATGTCCCTACACACTGTAACTTGATATACAGTACGTTGTATTCGGAGGGAAGGACCTGCCTGCGCCCTCTCCACCAGTCCAGCGTGCCTCTGTTCACTAATTTCCAGTAACAGAATGGGGTCCCGCCATGTACCTAGCGGCAGTTGTGTGGAGGCAAATGCCTTGTTGATGTCAGAGATCAGAGGAGAATGGGCAGACTGGTTGCTGCAACATTCAGATGGTAGGCTCAGAATTTGGTGTAAACAACATGAAAGCATGGATCCATCCTGCCTTGTGTCAATGGTTCAGGCTGGTGGTGGTGGTGTCATGGTGTGGTGGACCCATCCTGCCTTGTATCAATGGTTCAGGCTGGTGGTGGTGGTGTCATGGTGTGGTGGATCCATCCTGCCTTGTATCAATGGTTCAGGCTGGTGGTGGTGGTGTCATGGTGTGGTGGATCCATCCTGCCTTGTATCAATGGTTCAGGCTGGTGGTGGTGGTGTCATGGTGTGGGGGATCCATCCTGCCTTGTATCAATGGTTCAGGCTGGTGGTGGTGAAGTCATGGTGTGGTGGATCCATCCTACCTTGTATCAATGGTTCAGGCTGGTGGTGGTGGTGGTGTCATAGTGTTGGGGAGATTTTCTTGGCACCAGCAAGGTGTACCTAATAAAGTCGCCGACTGTTTGCTCTATGAATAATTTTAAATGGAATCAGCCTATCCTACTAGCTGAATTTTCCACTTTTTAACAACTGATGGAACAGTACTGACTGGCATATGCAAGGCTTTTCATATCTTTTTACATCTTTATAAATTTCCATTACCTTGTTAAGCAGGTCTTTTGACAGTTCTTTTATGCTCCCCATGGCTCAGTGATTAGCCATAAACGTGAGAGCTAACTCATTGACTATTTATATACTGACACTAATTGCAATGTAAAAAGCCACAGATGTGGGAAATTATCCTTTAATGGCCATTGTAACCCGTGTGTGTCACCTTGTGTGTCTGTACCAAGGCCAAGCATTCCAGCGGAGGGAAACTTTTGATCCGGGGGCGGAGACTTATGATCTGGGGGCGGAGACTTATGATCCGGGCCATTTGGGTGATTTCTGTTATCATTATGATTTAAAAAGGA
Source organism: Staurois parvus (assembly GCF_062004578.1). Taxonomy (NCBI): domain Eukaryota; kingdom Metazoa; phylum Chordata; class Amphibia; order Anura; family Ranidae; genus Staurois; species Staurois parvus. The sequence goes on along the minus strand of NW_028319200.1, from coordinate 208,434 downwards.
GCCAAACAACTACATGAAAGTAAAGTGAAGCTCCACTTTAAAAAAGACAGTTTTTGGCATGATTGGTTAGGATTTCAATACCAATGCCAGAATTTCACGATTTCTGCAAGGGGGAGCAAACTTTTGAACACAACTGTAGCGTGGTGTGCATTGGATGGGCGTTTTCTTTCTTTATTGCAGTTTTATATGAATATCATTAGTGACAGCTTGTTTTTGGCCTCTCTACCTTCTAATGAAACTCTGTATGCGCATTTTATTTATTGACATTTTGTGAAATATGATTGGTGTTAGGTTCTCTTGAGCGTCCTCCTCAGGTAATGACACGTGGTGTGCACTGGGTGGGCATATTATTTATAGCAATTTTCTATGGATATGATCGGTGACAGGTAATGACACGTGGTGTGCACTGGCTGGGCGTATTATTTATTTATAGCAATTTTCTATGGATATGATCGGTGACAGGTAATGACGTGCGGTGTGCACTGGGTGGGCGTATTATTTATTTATAGCAATTTTATGCGAATATAATCAGTGACAGGCAATGAAGCACGGTGTGCACTGGGTGGGGGTATTATTTATTTATAGCAATTTTTAATGAATATGATCGGTGACAGGCAATGACGCAAGGTATGCACTAAGAGGGCGTTTTATTTAGTTATTGCAATTTTTTTATGAATATGATCGGGGACAGGTAATGACGCGCGGTGTGCACTAGTGGGCGTATTATTTATTTATTGCAATTTTTTTATGAATATAATCGATGACAGGTGGTGACGTGCGGTGTGCACTGAGTGGGCGTATTATTTATTGCAATTTTGTGAAATACGATTGGTGATAGGTTCTCTTGAGTCTCCTCCACAGGTAATAAAGAGCGGTGTGCACTGGATGGGAGTATTATTTATATATTGCAATTTTATATGAATATGATCAGTGACAGGTAATGAAGCGCAGTGTGCACTGGGTGGGCATATTATTTATTTATAGCAATGTTATGTGAATATAATCATTGACAGGTAATAAAGTGCGGTGTGCACTGGGTGGGCATATTATTTATCTATAGCAATTTTATATGGATATGATTGGTGACAGGTAATGACGCGGTTTGCACTGGGTGGGCGTATTATTTATAGCAATTTTATATGAATATAATCGGTGACAGGTAATGACTCGCGGTGTGCACTGGGTAGGCGTATTATTTATTGCAGTTTTATATGAATATAATCGGTGACAGGTAATGACGCACGGTATGCGCTAGGTGGGCGTATTATTTATTGCAGTTTTATATGAATATGATCGGTGACAGGTAATGACGTGCGGTGTGCACTGGGTGGGTGTATTATTTATTTGAATTTTATATGAATATGATCGGTGACAGGTAATGACACGTGGTGTGCACTGGGTGGGTGTATTATTTATTGCAATTTTTTTATGAATAAGATTGGTGACAGCTAATGACGCGCGGTGTGCACTAGGTGGGCATATTATTTATTTATTGCATTTTTTTATGAATATGATCGTGACAGCTAATGATGCACGGTGTGCACTGGGTGGGTGTATTATTTATCTATAGCAATTTTATATGGATATGATTGGTGACAGGTAGTGACGCGCGGTGTGTACTGGGGGGCATATTATTTATTTATTGCATTTTTTAATGGATATGATCGGTAACAGCTAATGACGTGCGGTGTGCACTGGGTGGGCATACTATTTATCGATAGCAATTTTATATGAATATGATCGATGACAGATAATGACGCGCGGTGTGCACTGGGTGGGCATACTATTTATCGATAGCAATTTTATATGAATATGATCGATGACAGATAATGACGCGCGGTGTGCACTGGGTGGGAGTATTATTTATTGAATTTTATACGGATATGATCGGTGAAAGGCAATGACGCGCGGTGTGCACTGGGTGGGCATATTATTTATTTATTGAATTTTATACGAATATGATCGGCGACAGGTAATGACGCGCGGTGTGCACTGGGTGGGCGTATTATTTATTGCATTTTTATACGAATATGATTGGCGACAGGAAATGACGCGCGGTGTGCACTGGGTGGGCGTATTATTTATTTATTGAATTTTATACGAATATGATCGGTGACAGATAATGACGCGCGGTGTGCACTGGGTGGGCGTATTATTTATTTATTGAATTTTATACGAATATGATCGGTGACAGGCAATGACGCGCGGTGTGCACTGGGTGGGCGTATTATTTATTGCATTTTTATACGAATATGATCGGCGACAGGCAACGACGCGCGGTGTGCACTGGGTGGGCGTATTATTTATTATATTTTATACGAATATGATCGGTGACAGGCAATGACGCGCGGTGTGCACTGGGTGGGCGCATTATTTATTGCAATTTTATACGGATATGATCAGTGACAGGCAATGACGCGCGGTGTGCACTGGGTGGGCGTATTATATTGAATTTTATACGAATATGATCGGTGACAGGCTATGACGCGCGGTAGGCACTGGGTGGGTGTATTATTTATTTATTGCATTTTATACGAATATGATCGGTGACAGGTAATGACGTGTGGTGTGCCCTGGGTGGGTGTATTATTTATTGAATTTTATACGAATATGATCGGTGACAGGTAGTGACGCGCGGTGTGCACTGGGTTAGCGTATTATTTATTGCATTTTCATACGAATATGATCGGTGACAGGCTATGACGCGCGGTGTGCACTGGGTGGGCGTATTATTTATTGAATGTTATACGAATATGATCGGTGACAGATAGTGACGCGCGGTGTGCACTGGGTGGGCGTATTATTTATTGCATTTTTATACGAATATGATCGGCGACAGGCAATGACGCGCGGTGTGCACTGGGCGGGCGTATTATCGCATTTTTATACGAATATGATCGGTGACAGGTTCTCTTTAGCATCCTCATCAGGTAATGACGCGCAGCGTGGACCTTGGATACCATTTTTTATTATAGGATCATGATTCTGACTTGATGACAGGTCCTCTTTAGTATCCTCAGAAGGCAGTGTGGACAATGTGAACCATTTTTATTGCAATATGATATGAATATGACTGGTTCTCTTGGGCTAATGATGTTTTGTGTACACTGTGTGAGGGGAGGATGGAGCTCCCAGCTCCGCAGCCATTCATCTTTCCCTCACATCCCGGGAGTTTGCAGCAATGTACGATAAACAATTTGTCAATAAAGATAATTTGCTGCAAAAAAATGGCGGCCTCGGAAAAAAAAAATACCCGCCCTCGTCCAGCAGGCAGGGGGGCGTGACCAGACTCGGGGCTGCGGATTCCTCAGACAGCAGACGTCGCTCAGGTGACGTCAGTGTCTGGGGTGAGCGGGCGGACATTTTTGATGTTGGTAGCGGTTCTCCCTATAGCGGGTTATCGATCACTGAAGCGGGCAGATAAGTTAGTATCAATAAAACTATATTTTTGGACCGTCGCTGCATCCCGTGCGGGGCTGTCCGCTCTTTTTTTTGGGCTGGGGAACCTGGCATCGGTGCCCGTAGGCAAGATGGCGGCGTCGGCGGGAGCCTGAGCTTGCGCATACACGCGGCAGGAAGCGGAGGGAGGGGGGTCGCGCGCAGGTCGGTTCACGCGCTTCCCCGCGGGGACCGGAAGCGGAAGCGGCGCGAGGAGCTGGGGGAACCCGGAGGCTGAGAGGGAGCGAGGTGATAACGTGTGAGGTAAGAGTGTGTGTATGTAGGCCGGTGTGACGTCACGGGGCTATGTATCCCCCTCCAGCCGGGGCCTGGGCCCCTCTGAGGAGGCCTTGTGACTCCCAGTGTCATGGCTGTGCCTGCATTGTGCCCGGCTCTGCTCCCTGGGGGTCCTCCAGACCCCCCCATCCTGCCCTGTCTGGGATTGGTCAGTGTCCCAGGATGAGAAGGAGAGTCCCTGGGTTCCAGAACTTCCCTCCTCCATACAATGGGTCAGGGGATTGTTTACATTGGGATCCCAGTTCTGAGCCACCATTGTCCTCATTGTCCAGAAGTTCTGCTTCCTGCAGCATTGCTGTTCCATGTTTCCATTATCATGGATGTCAGGACAGGAAGTCATGGCAAATCTCCGCGACGCAACAAGAATATGAGGAAGGGGGAAACGTCTGATGATATTTTTATTGCTGCTCATTTCCTGTACTGGTGACAACAATGGACAACGATATCCCTCATTTCCTTTATTGGTGACAACGATATCCCTCATTTCCTTTATTGGTGACAACGGTATCCCTCATTTCCTGTATTGGTGACAACGGTATCCCTCATTTCCTGTACTGGTGACCACGATATCCCTCATTTCCTGTATTGGTGACAACGGTATCCCTCATTTCCTGTATTGGTGACCACGATATCCCTCATTTCCCGTACTGGTGACCACGATATCCCTCATTTCCTGTATTGGTGACCACGATATCCCTCATTTCCCGTACTGGTGACTACGATATCCCTCATTTCCCGTATTGGTGACAACGATATCCCTCATTTCCCGTACTGGTGACCACGATATCCCTCATTTCCCGTACTGGTGACCACGATATCCCTCATTTCCCGTACTGGTGACCACGGTATCCCTCATTTCCCGTACTGGTGACCACGATATCCCTCATTTCCCGTACTGGTGACAACGGTATCCCTCATTTCCCGTACTGGTGACTACGATATCCCTCATTTCCCGTACTGGTGACTACGATATCCCTCATTTCCCGTACTGGTGACTACGATATCCCTCATTTCCCGTACTGGTGACTACGATATCCCTCATTTCCCGTACTGGTGACTACGATATCCCTAATTTCCCGTACTGGTGACTACGATATCCCTCATTTCCCGTACTGGGGACTACGATATCCCTCATTTCCCGTACTGGTGACTACGATATCCCTCATTTCCCGTACTGGTGACTACGATGTCCCTCATTTCCCGTACTGGTGACTACGGCGTCCCTCCTTTCCCGTACCGGTGACTTTCCTGTATGAGTGTCACCAGGACAGGAAGTGAGGGATCATCTCCTGGAGGAAAAAAAAGTGACAACTCTTCTCCACATAAACAAAACGTTTGGATGGCAGTAAAAGTGTATCTGAGCCCAAGAAGGAACATTGACAGCTTTGCAGTCCTGGGATCTGGTGGCTGCATTAGTTTTCACACTATTGTTTCCTTTGATTCTGATGATCCTGCCATTAACTCACTTCCTCTCTTGGGGTGACAGCAGTACTGAACAGCACTGTCCCTCTGAGACAGGGAAGTGTGTTAGGAGGACATGACTCCTCCCTCTCTTCTCCGTAACAGGGGGAGGTGTTTTGTAGTCCTTGGACGGAACAGTCCAGAGGTAGATGAGCACAGGAAGTTATCAGCTCACATTTCTGGCAGGATCAACACGGTTTTTTTTTTATTGTTGAACAGCAAAGTACATTCAGTGGGATATTTCACAGACCAAAAGGGGGCAAATCGGAGACATTTGTTTATATAAACATTAAAACAGGGACCCCCCCAAATTTAACCACTTGAGCTCCAGAAGATTTTACCCCCTTCATGACCAGGGACAACGATATCCCTCATTTCCTGTACTGGTGACAACGATATCCCTCATTTTCTGTACTGGTGACTATGATATCCCTCATTTCCTGTACTGGTGACAACGATATCCCTCATTTCCTGTATTGGTGACAACGATATCCCTCATTTCCTGTATTGGTGACAACGATATCCCTCATTTCCTGTATTGGTGACAACGATATCCCTCATTTCCTGTATTGGTGACAACGATATCCCTCATTTCCTGTACTGGTGACAACGATATCCCTCATTTCCTGTACTGGTGACTACGATATCCCTCATTTCCCGTACTGGGGACTACGATATCCCTCATTTCCCGTACTGGGGACTACGATATCCCTCATTTCCCGTATTGGGGACAACGATATCCCTCATTTCCTGTATTGGGGACAACGATATCCCTCATTTCCTGTATTTCACACAGAGCTTTCTTTCGGTAATATTTGATCACCACTGGGGTTTTTTTTTTTTTTTTTAGATTTTATGATATAAATGAAAAAAAGACCAAAAATTTGGGGGAAAAAATAATTTTTACTCTCTGCTATAAAACATATCCAATAAAAAAATAAAATTTCTTCATAAATTTAGCCCCAAATGTGTTCTGCTCCATGTCTTTGGTACAAACCCCCTCCCCCCCGTTGATGTGAAAGTTATAGCGTCTACAAACTATGAGATATATAATGAATTTTTAATTTCTTTATATTTTTTATTTTTTTTGTACTAGTGGTGGCGGTGATCAGCGACTTATAGTTGGACTGTGATAGTGCGGCGGGCAATCTGACGCCGGGTGGGAACTGTCCTTGACATCACCAGTGTCACTAAAGCTGGCCATAGACGTGTAGATTTTCGGACGCGAGTATTCGTACCAAAATTCTTTGAACATCCGGTGAATGACGTTTCGAAAATTGTCTCTTGCTTTTTAACCCCTTCACGCCGGAACGTCCCAGCTTGAAAAGGAGTTCCTGCACTGGGAGGGGGGCGGGGCTTAGTGTCATGTGGCCGCCGTGACGTCACGGCCGGTCACATGATCGGGAAAGGTCCCGATCGAAAGAGCGGACCGGGACCTTTCCGTGATTACCGCACATGTGTGCTGGGAGCACACAGGGCGCGCGCTCTCAGCACATATGTTTTTTGTTACATGAACGCAAATGTGCGGGCGCTCGGCGTCTAGGCCCAGATACCGGGAGGGCGCACATTTGCGTGCGGGGGGTTAACATTCGAGTTTAAAATGAATGGAATTTCTGAACGATGACCACCTATACTTTTCTTCCTGCTTCTTCGGATTGTCCCGTCACTGCGGTCGAAAACAAACATCGATTTGACCTCCACGAACGATTTGAAAATCAAACGAATAGTCTTGAAACGAACATTCCCGTGTGAAAATCTACATGTGTATGGCCGGCTTAACCTCTTCACGTCGGCCGCACACAAATGTGCGGCCTCCCGGCATCTGGGCCTAGACGCTGAGCGGACGCACATTTGTGTGCAATTAACCATTTGCTGTTCGCCTGCTGTTTATAAACGGCAGGACGGTGGCACTCCAGGGGTGGGTTGCCGTTCATAAACGGCACCCGCCATTTCTAGCTGTGCGCGCTCCTTTGGAATAGTCCTCCGGACACAGTGGAACACCGATCATCGGACAGGACCTCTGTACGAGGTCCTGATCATGTGATCACTGATAGGCCAATCAGTGATCACATGCAAAGTAGTAAGCAAGATGTCACTTGTGACATCATTGCTTACTACGTGTGAAATCTGTGAATGATCACAGAGGTCACATGGTACAGGGCTATTCACAACAGCCTTGTACCATGTGACAAGCTGTGACCAATCACAGCTCACTCAGTATTTCTCAATGGCTGCAAGAATGCAGACAGAGAGAAAGAGAAATGATTGCTTTTACATCCTTTATGGGTGTAAAAGCAATCACTGTAAAAAAAAAAAAAAAAAAAATCTTCATCACCCCCCACAAGTAGTACAGTGTCACCATGGTGACACTGTACTGCTAGGGTGACAGTATGTAAACAAAAAACCCATAAATAATAATATAAAAATGTAAAACAAATGTTTCAAAATTATAATTTTTGGTTATAAACTTATTTGGCTTATTTTTTTTTTTTTTACTAAAAAGATAACGGAATACATGTTGTCCAAGATTTATGATGAAAGATTATTTATTTGCAAAATTTTATAAGAAAAACACTTCTTTTCAAAATTTTTGGACGTTTTCATTTACATAGCAAAAAAAAAAAAAATCCCAGCGGTGAATAAATACCACTAAAATAAAGCTTTATCTGTTTACAAAAAATGGTAAAAAATTAATTTGGATACAGTGTTGCATGACCGCGCAATTGTCATTCAAAGTGTGATAGCGTTGAAAGCTGAAAATTGGCCTGGACAGGAAGGGGGGGAAAGTGTCCGGACTGGAAGGGGGGGGAAAGTGTCCGGACTGGAAGGGGGGGGAAAGTGTCCGGACTGGAAGGGGGTGAAAGTGTCCGGACAGGAAGGAGGTGAAAGTGCCCGGACTGGAAGGGGGGGGAAAGTGTCTGGACTGGAAGGGGGGGAAAGTGTCCGGACTGGAAGGGGGTGAAAGTGTCCGGACTGGAAGGGGGGGAAAGTGTCCGGACTGGAAGGGGGGGAAAGTGTCCGGACTGGAAGGGGGGGGAAAGTGTCCGGACTGGAAGGGGGGGGAAAGTGTCCGGACTGGAAGGGGGGGGAAAGTGTCCGGACTGGAAGGGGGGGGAAAGTGTCCGGACTGGAAGGGGGGGGAAAGTGTCCGGACTGGAAGGGGGGGGAAAGTGTCCGGACTGGAAGGGGGGTGAAAGTGTCCGGACTGGAAGGGGGTGAAAGTGTCCGGACTGGAAGGGGGGTGAAAGTGTCCGGACTGGAAGGGGGTGAAAGTGTCCGGACTGGAAGGGGGAAAGCGTCCGGACTGGAAGTGGTTAAAAAAAAACACACGTGCTGAGAGAGCGTGCTCCCAGCACACGTCCGGTACTTTCTGAAAGGACCTTTCCTGATCATGTGACGGCGAATCACGGCGGTCACATGACCCTAAAACCCCGCCCCGCCTCCCAGCTTCAGAAACCCTTAAAGGGCCGGGAGGCGCCAAGGGGTTAATACAGTGATCAGGGCTAAAACGTTAAACGGTCGCTAATGACGTTGGCTGGGAAGGGGTTAACGTCTCGGGGTAATGAAGGGGTTAAGTGTGTGCCTATCATGTGCTCCTTTTTACAAAAAAAATAGTTTCTTCTCTCTGCTTTGCAGGGAGAAGAAACAAAGAGATCCTTCCCTCTGATAAACAACACAGGGCTCTGGGCTGTGATTGGACAGGTCCTGGCTTTGAATCATTGGCCGGGACCTGCTGATAAAATCCCACTCTGTCTAATCACAGCAGGAGTTATCGGTCGGGGGCCCGCTCCCGGAACCCAGAAACTTGCAGCGCTGTACAGGTACGTTGCTGTGCTGGTATGAACCGCCTGCCCGCAGTACAATGTAGGTGGGCGGTTCTGAAGAGGTTAAAGCCCACCCTTTTGCTTCAGTGTGATTGGCTCTCACAGCAGTCCATCGTTGAGGGCCAGTGCCGCTGCCTAGAGGGCTGTCAGTGTGCTGGGAGTAGACAGTCTCAGTACAGAACCACGGACCCCCATGGAAGCTTATGGGCTGGGTGTTAAAGCCCACCCTACCTGCTGATATTTATGTGTGACCTCAGGGGTCTCCAAACGGTTTACACAAAGGGCCAGTAAAAAACTTCTAGTGTCTGTGGTCAGTAGGAGGAGAAATAATGCCGATAATGAGTATTAGTGGGAGGAATAATGTCCTATCATTGGTGTCAGTGGGAGGAATAGTGCCCCATCATTGGTATCAGTGGGAGGAATAGTGCCCCATCATTGGTGTCAGTGGGAGGAATAGCGCCCCATCATTGGTGTCAGCGGGAGGAATAGCACCCCATCATTGGTGTCAGTGGGAGGAATAGCGCCCCATCATTGGTGTCAGTGGGAGGAATAGCGCCCCATCATTGGTATCAGTGGCAGGAATAGTGCCCCATCATTGGTGTCAGTGGGAGGAATAGTGCCCCATCATTGCTGTCAGTGGGAGGAATAGTGCCCCATCATTGGTGTCAGTGGGAGGAATAGCGCCCCATCATTGGTATCAGTGGGAGGAATAGTGCCCCATCATTGGTGTCAGTGGGAGGAATAGCGCCCCATCATTGGTGTCAGTGGGAGGAATAGCGCCCCATCATTGGTGTCAGCGGGAGGAATAGCACCCCATCATTGGTGTCAGTGGGAGGAATAGCGCCCCATCATTGGTGTCAGTGGGAGGAATAGCGCCCCATCATTGGTGTCAGTGGGAGGAATAGCGCCCCATCATTGGTGTCAGTGGGAGGAATAGTGCCCCATCATTGGTGTCAGTGGGAGGAATAGTGCCCCATCATTGGTATCAGTGGGAGGAATAGTGCCCCATCATTGGTATCAGTGGGAGGAATAGTGCCCCATCATTGGTGTCAGCGGGAGGAATAGTGCCCCATCATTGGTATCAGTGGCAGGAATAGTGCCCCATCATTGGTGTCAGCGGGAGGAATAGTGCCCCATCATTGGTGTCAGTGGGAGGAATAGTGCCCCATCATTGGTGTCAGTGGGAGGAATAGTGCCCCATCATTGGTGTCAGTGGGAGGAATAGTGCCCCATCATTGGTGTCAGTGGGAGGAATAGTGCCCCATCATTGGTGTCAGTGGGAGGAATAGTGCCCCATCATTGGTGTCAGTGGGAGGAATAGTGCCCCATCATTGGTATCAGTGGCAGGAATAGTGCCCCATCATTGGTATCAGCAGGAGGAATAGCGCCCCATCATTGGTGTCAGCGGGAGGAATAGCGCCCCATCATTGGTGTCAGCGGGAGGAATAGCGCCCCATCATTGGTGTCAGTGGGAGGAATAGCGCCCCATCATCAGGTGTCAGTGGGAGGAATAGTGCCCCATCATTGGTGTCAGTGGGAGGAATAGTGCCCCATCATTGGAGTCAGTGGAAGGAATAGTGCCCCATCATTGGTGTCAGCGGGAGGAATAGCGCCCCATCATTGGTGTCAGTGGGAGGAATAGCACCCCATCATTGGTGTCAGTGGGAGGAATAGTGCCCCATCATTGGTGTCAGTGGGAGGAATAGCGCCCCATCATCAGGTGTCAGTGGGAGGAATAGCGCCCCGTCATTGGTGTCAGTGGGAGGAATAGTGCCCCGTCATTGGTGTCAGTGGAAGGAATAGTGCCCCTTCATCGATGTCAGTGGGAGGAATAGCGCCCCATCATCGGTGTCAGTGGAAGGAACAGTGCCCCATCATCGGTGTCAGTGGGAGGAACAGTGCCCCATCATCGGTGTCAGTGGGGGGAACAGTGCCCCATCATCGGTGTCAGTGGGGGGAACAGTGCCCCATCATCGGTGTCAGTGGGGGGAACAGTGCCCCATCATCGGTGTCAGTGGGGGGAACAGTGCCCCATCATCGGTGTCAGTGGGGGGAACGGTGCCCCATCATCGGTGTCAGTGGGGGGAACAGTGCCCCATCATCGGTGTCAGTGGGGGGAACAGTGCCCCATCATCGGTGTCAGTGGGGGGAACAGTGCCCCATCATCGGTGTCAGTGGGGGGAACAGTGCCCCATCATCGGTGTCAGTGGGGGGAACAGTGCCCCATCATCGGTGTCAGTGGGGGGAACAGTGCCCCATCATCGGTGTCAGTGGGGGGAACAGTGCCCCATCATCGGTGTCAGTGGGGGGAACAGTGCCCCATCATCGGTGTCAATGGGGGGAACAGTGCCCCATCATCGGTGTCAGTGGGGGGAACAGTGCCCCATCATCGGTGTCAGTGGGGGGAACAGTGCCCCATCATCGGTGTCAGTGGGGGGAACAGTGCCCCATCATCGGTGTCAGTGGGGGGAACAGTGCCCCATCATCGGTGTCAGTGGGGGGAACAGTGCCCCATCATCGGTGTCAGTGGGGGGAACAGTGCCCCATCATCGGTGTCAGTGGGGGGAACAGTGCCCCATCATCGGTGTCAGTGGGGGGAACAGTGCCCCATCATCGGTGTCAGTGGGGGGAACAGTGCCCCATCATCGGTGTCAGTGGGGGGAACAGTGCCCCATCATCGGTGTCAGTGGGGGGAACAGTGCCCCATCATCGGTGTCAGTGGGGGGAACAGTGCCCCATCATCGGTGTCAGTGGGGGGAACAGTGCCCCATCATCGGTGTCAGTGGGGGGAACAGTGCCCCATCATCGGTGTCAGTGGGGGGAACAGTGCCCCATCATCGGTGTCAGTGGGGGGAACAGTGCCCCATCATCGGTGTCAGTGGGGGGAACAGTGCCCCATCGGTGTCAGTGGGGGAACAGTGCCCCATCATCGGTGTCAGTGGGGGAACAGTGCCCCATCATCGGTGTCAGTGGGGGAACAGTGCCCCATCATCGGTGTCAGTGGGGGAACAGTGCCCCATCATCGGTGTCAGTGGGGGGAACAGTGCCCCATCATCGGTGTCAGTGGGGGGAACAGTGCCCCATCGTCGGTGTCAGTGGGGGGAACAGTGCCCCATCGTCGGTGTCAGTGGGGGGAACAGTGCCCCATCGTCGGTGTCAGTGGGGGGAACAGTGCCCCATCGTCGGTGTCAGTGGGGGGAACAGTGCCCCATCGTCGGTGTCAGTGGGAGGAACAGTGCCCCATCGTCGGTGTCAGTGGGAGGAATAGTGCCCCATCGTCGGTGTCAGTGGGAGGAATAGTGCCCCATCGTCGGTGTCAGTGGGAGGAATAGTGCCCCATCGTCGGTGTCAGTGGGAGGAATAGTGCCCCATCGTCGGTGTCAGTGGGAGGAATAGTGCCCCATCGTCGGTGTCAGTGGGAGGAATAGTGCCCCATCGTCGGTGTCAGTGGGAGGAATAGTGCCCCATCGTTGGTGTCAGTGGGAGGAATAGTGCCCCATCGTTGGTGTCAGTGGGAGGAATAGCGCTCCATCGTTGGTGTCAGTGGGAGGAATAGCGTTCCATCGTTGGTGTCAGTGGGAGGAATAGCGCCCCATCTTTGGTATCAGTGGGATGAATAGCGCCCCATCATTGGTGTCAGTGGGAGGAATAGCGCCCCATCATTGGTATCAGTGGGGGGAATAGCGCCCCATCATTGGTGTCAGTGGGGGGAATAGCGCCCCATCATTGGTGTCAGTGGGAGGAATAGCGCCCCATCATTGGTGTCAGTGGGAGGAATAGCGCCCCATCATTGGTATCAGTGGGAGGAATAGCGCCCCATCATTGGTATCAGTGGGGGGAATAGTTCCCCATCATTGGTGTCAGTGGGGGGAATAGTGCCCCATCATTGGTGTCAGTGGGAGGAATAGTGCCCCATCATTGGTGTCAGTGGGAGGAATAGTGCCCCATCATTGGTGTCAGTGGGAGGAATAGTGCCCCATCATTGGTGTCAGTGGGAGGAATAGTGCCCCATCATTGAGGGAGGAGTTTCTCTTGCTGTCAGGTGCTCCAGCTCCTGTATGTGAGAGGGGAGTGTGGTGAAATATTTCCCAGCTCTCCTGGCCCCTTCCTGGGGAAGCCATGGAGGCCAGCGGGGCTTCTGCTGGGAGATCGGAGCCATCCCCTGGGCTGACGGGTGACATGCCTGCCTCAGTACAAGCCGGGGCTGGTGATCTATCTGTCCCGGGTGAAGATGAAGGCGCGGAGTCCATTGGGGAGAGAGTGGTGGCCGGGATTAAGATCCTGAATAAGGAGCGAGACAATCTCTACAAACTCAGAGCGGAGTTGAAGCGACAGAGAAAACAGCGCGAGAGCGTGTATACCCGGAACCGTGGATCCATGGATCAGCGTGAGAGCGTGTGTAGCCGGAACCGTGGATCCATGGATCAGCGCGAGAGCGTGTGTAGCCGGAACCGTGGATCCATGGATCAGCGTGAGAGCGTGTGTAGCCGGAACCATAGATCCATGGATCAGCGCGAGAGCGTGTATAGTCGGAACCGTGGATCCTTGTGAGAGCGTGTATAGCCGGAACCGTGGATCTATGGATCAGCGCGAGAGCGTGTGTAGCCGGAACCGTGGATCTATGGATCAGCCTGAGAGCGTGTGTAGCCGGAACCGTGGATCCATGGATCAGCCTGAGAGCGTGTGTAGCCGGAACCGTGGATCCATGGATCAGCCTGAGAGCGTGTGTAGCCGGAACCGTGGATCCATGGATCAGCCTGAGAGCGTGTGTAGCCGGAACCGTGGATCCATGGATCAGCCTGAGAGCGTGTGTAGCCGGAACCGTGGATCCATGGATCAGCCTGAGAGCGTGTGTAGCCGGAACCGTGGATCCATGGATCAGCGTGAGAGCGTGTGTAGCCGGAACCGTGGATCCATGGATCAGCCTGAGAGCCTGTGTAGCCGGAACCGTGGATCCATGGATCAGCCTGAGAGCGTGTGTAGCCGGAACCGTGGATCCATGGATCAGCCTGAGAGCGTGTGTAGCCGGAACCGTGGATCCATGGATCAGCCTGAGAGCCTGTGTAGCCGGAACCGTGGATCCATGGATCAGCCTGAGAGCGTGTGTAGCCGGAACCGTGGATCCATGGATCAGCCTGAGAGCGTGTGTAGCCGGAACCGTGGATCCATGGATCAGCGTGAGAGCGTGTGTAGCCGGAACCGTGGATCCATGGATCAGCCTGAGAGCGTGTGTAGCCGGAACCGTGGATCCATGGATCAGCCTGAGAGCGTGTGTAGCCGGAACCGTGGATCCATGGATCAGCCTGAGAGCGTGTGTAGCCGGAGCCGTGGATCCATGGATCAGCCTGAGAGCGTGTGTAGCCGGAACCGTGGATCCATGGATCAGCTTGAGAAGATCTGGCACCAGTTGCTGTCAGAGGTCAACAGTGAAGAAGATAACCATCATCCTCAGTAATGAGTTCCTGCTCTGACTTAGAGGTCTGATTGAGACATTATGGGGAGGTTTTGACAAGACCAGATAAAATTCTTGATGAGCGCATCATCTAGACTGGGGGTTGGTCGGTGACAGGTTGGCCAGGGATGGGAACGTTGTCCTTCACCTGCCTTCCTCCACTTTTATAGGAAGGGACAGGATGACTATTTTCTATCCTGGTCAGCCGAAACTGTTTCACCGGTGTGGAGAAAAGGGGCATTTTAGCTCCTCCTGTTCAGCTTTAATATGTTCATTGTGTCGGGGAAAGGGTCATGTGGCCGAGGACTGCACCCAGATAAGGTGCAACCTGTGCCTACGCCTTGGCCACCCCTACAGTCAATGTCCTGAGGCTTGGCAAAAGGTGGAGAAAGAGGTAATGGATGAACTATTGAGGCTGGACAGGTTGCTGGTGAGGCCCCTGGTGTAACATCCTCCTCTCCGGTGACTGACTCCCCTGGTTTTGTTCAGGATCCCTCCCCAGTTCCATTGGCCACCCCTCCTGTGTCTGTATTTCTTCTGTGCCTGTCTCTGTCCCCCCAACCTACTGTACTTGCTCCCGTTGTGTCAAAACTTTCCAAATCTGTGCTCCCTGATCAGTTATCCCCCGTGAGGCTTCCCCTCCCAAGTCTGACTTGAAGGAAAGTCCCTCCCCCCACCAGGAGTGGTGGAGGGTGGCAAAAATTGTGCTGCCGTCTCTTCTGTAAAGAAGTCTTCTGTGAAGTCTAACAAAAAGCAAGAAATGAGTCTGACTGGCAGTACCTAGAGGGAAGAAGGAAGGTTGTGATGCAGAAGATGCGGGTGGTGGGTATGGAACAGGGACGGGAATCTCCAGTGCCTGTCTCCAACCGTTTTTGGGCCGCCAATTTAAATATTTCCTCATCAGGCACTTCTGAGCATAGTTCAGAATCTGAAATGGAGTTTGAGGAAGCTTCAAGAAAGAGAGAGGCTTCTGGTGATGGGGAGCTAAGAAGCAATCCAACCAATAACTCAAATGGCGGTTCCTCCTCCACTAAAAGTGGCAACAATTAGTGGTGCACCGAAATAAAACTTCTGGTACCGAAAACGAAAATTGAAAATGCACTTGGCCGAAAACTGAAACCGAAATGTGCAGTTTTTAAAAATACATATTTTTTGGAAATACACTTTGATTACAATAAATAAAATATGAAAGAGGATGTTACGGCGAGTAGATAGACACCCAACATGTCACGCTTTAAAATTGCGCACGCTCGTGGAATGGCATGAAACTGCGGTACTTAAAAATCTCCATGGGTGATGCTTTAAATATTTCTCCCGGTTAGCCGTGTAAAGTTACAGAGGAGGTCTAGTGTGACAATTATTGCTCCGACGTTCATGGTGATACCTCACTTGTGTGGTTTGAACATCGTTTACATATGTGGGCGTGGCCTATGTTTGCGTTCACCACTAAGTGCGAGGACGGGGGCACTTTTTTTTTTGGGGGGGGGGGGTTTGCACTGTCCCTTTAAAAAAAAATGTAAACACTTTTATTCTTATCACAAGAAATGTATGCATCCCTTGTGATAGAAATAATTAGTGACAGGTCCTCTTTATGGAGAGGTCGGGGGTCAATAAGACCCCCCCAGACCCCACATCTCTCCTCTGCAATGTAAAGCATTGGATAAAAAAAAAGCATTGATCTAGTGCTTTAAAAAGAACAAATGGCAGGAATGGGAAGTGACATCGCTCCAGTCCTCCAAGGGCATAGAGATAAGTGGAGGCCATCTTTGCTTCACTAATCTCTATGCCCAGCGCCAGGATCGATGGGGTCTCAGCTAGGGCTGAGAACTACCGAGTGGCAGTGAGGAGCGGGGTTTTTTTCGGCACCTGTATCGGTGCTTTTTTTTTTTTTTTTCATTTTGGCCAACAGCCAAAGGGGGTGTTTTCGGTTGAAACGTTTCAGCCACCGAATTTTCGGTGCATCCCTAGTGACAAATGTTGCCAGCATTAAGTTGGTAAGAGCTCGTTCTATGGCCTTCTTTTTGTTCAGCCAATTAGATACTGAATTTGTATTTTTGCAAGAGACTAGGCTCACCTGCTTGGCAGATATTCATATGGCCAAGAGAGAGTGGAGGTATGGTCCATCTTACTGGTGTCTTGCGGGCGAGCCTTACAGCGGTGTTTTAAACCGGCATGGTAACTGACCGGCAGTTATTGAGGTGGAGATTGGGAGATGTATGGTCTTAGACACCCTTGTGGGAGGGCAGGACCTGCGCCTAATTAATGTTTTTTGGGGTGCACACAAAGTGGGACAATAAATGCCTTTTTACAAGGATCAAGCCATTTCTTTATACATCCCGGCAAGTGGTCTTTGGAGGTGACCTTAATACTGTGACTAGGCCCAAGGACAGGAAGGACTTCAAAGACAAGCTGGGATATGATAGTTTTTTTTTTTAATAGTATGGTTAGGGATGCTGGCCTTGTGGATGTGCACATTAAGCACCTCCCAGATGACGCAAGGTTCACCTTTCATTGAGGTAAAAGCCAGAGTAGGATAGATACGTTTTTTTCTTTTCTCTTTTTAAAGGAGACCTCTGCTTTCTCTCCCCCCAGTGGTGCAGGCAGTAGAGTTCTCTGATCACTGTATGCTATCTGTGGTCTTGAATGCTTTAGACTCCCCTCAGAGGGACAAGGGCATCTGGAGATTGAATTCAACTCTCGAAGAACGTGTTAGACAATCCTTTGAGGAATTCTTTCAGGCACAGGTGACCATCCTGGACTTTTGTAGCAGCAAGGCTGAGTGGTGGGAGCTGACCAAAAAGAAGATTGCTGGATTCTTCAGGGGCCTAGCCAATAGAAAGCAGTTTGATAGATACATGATCTACCAAAGGTTGCGGAGGAAGCTGGATATTCTTATCTCGGGAGAAGATCCTGGGGTAATCTGAAGTGAAACTCCTCCTCAGGAAGTGTCAATATGACCGGCATGACTGTTTGGTTCTGGAGAGGGACTATGGGACGTACCACTCACTGGACCCCTACCAGAACTGCAAACAAGGTGTAGCTGTTAAGGGAGTTGTTGGCCTTAAGGGTAGTACAGGTTCCTTGACAAAGTCCAGGTTAGAGATCCTGGAGGTCATGAGGTCCTTTTATGCTGAACTTCTAGGGAGGAAAGAGCTTGGAAGGCTTTTTGGACACTACTCCAGGTCTAAATGGTGGAGATGTTCCATTGATGAATTTGACAGAGGAGATCGCAGTTGAAGAGGTAATGAGGGTAATTGAGCAGCTAGCCATCAAAAAGTCACCTGGACCGGATGGCTTGACGGCTGAGTATTACAAAGCTTTTAAGTCTATTCTGGCCCCGCATTTGGTAGAGATTTTTTAACAGCTGCCTCGCTGAGGGGACTCTTCCCCCTTCTATGAGGCACTCAGCTGTGATTCTTCTGTCAAAAGGTAAGGATCCTTCAATGATTGAGAATCAGCCTTTTCAATGTCAATAGTTGCTGGTGAAGATACTTTTTCTGGCGCTTATCAATAGCACAGTCTTTGCTTCCTCGCCATCAGCACTGTTCGGTCCAGGGTAGGAGCACCTTCATAGCGGTGTTAGCTGTCCGGGAGGCCCTGGAGCAGTGCAGGTCTTCAGGCTGGGGAAAGTATTTGCTTGCATTGGATCAGGCAAAGGCTTTTGATCGTGTCAACCATGAGTACCTGTGGCTGCTCCTTGGTAAGTACGGTCTGCCAGGTGGTTTTGTCGATTGGTTGAAAGTCTTGTATAAGGGGGTGGAAAGCTTCCCTCTTGTTAATGGTTGGGTTGGGCAGTCCTTTGGGGTGCGCCAGGGTTGTCCTCTGAGTCCCCTGCTCTGTGTGTTTGCAATTGACCCCTTCATCAGGAGTCTAGAGAGCAGCATGTTATGTGGGGTACCAGTGGGGCTCCTGGTTGAGCCACCTTTTGAGGGTTGTTGCCTATGCGATGTATCGGTGATTGTCACTGGGTTGGATGAAGCAGAGGAGGTGGTCTCTCTGACATCACAGAACTCCAACGCATCTGGCTCCAAGATCAATCAGGATAACAGTAAAGTTTTCTGGATGGGAAAGGAAGGTGATGTGTTTGATCTCCCTGACGTTTTTCCAACGCCCCAGGAAAAAAATTAAGATACTAGGCATTGAATTCGGACCCGGCGATTATGGCCTTAAAAATTGGGAAAGCAGACTGGAAGTTGCCAATACTAGGGTGATCAGCTGGAAGAGATGGACGTTCTCTGAGGGAAAGAGTTGATTTGATTAAGACTTACCTGATTCCGATCTTGAATGTCGGCTTTGTCTGCATCTTGCCAGTGTCTCTCTATGCTAGGGGCTCTAGTGTGTTCTTCCAGATGCTGTGGGGGAACAGACTGAACCTCATCAAGAGGAATGTCACATATCTGTCCAGGAGGGAGGCTTAGGTATGGTCAACCCAATTCTTTTCACTGCTTTTTCTACATTAACATTGGTAATATGCTTGCAGTGGAACCTCCTGGATGGGCTGGCATGTTTAGATCTTGGTTTAGGTCTTTTCTACGACTTTGGGAAGAAGGTGGCCAAGTGAAGAATTTCAGAGGTCATCGCTGTCAGCTTCCAGCCTATGTCTCTCCATGCTTGAAGTTGCAGTGGCGATTGTTGGCTGAAGATCTCAGATCCGCTCTGAGGAAAGTCCTTATGAGCCGGGTCTTGAGCGAAGTCTTTCATGACCCACTGGCCTTAAGGGATTGGCCAGGTGAAATTATGAGGGAAGGGTTAAGGCTGATTAATTTGGATAGAGTCCTCCTTAAATTTAGGTATCTGGCCTGGCTGTGCTTCCACGGGAGGCTCTATGTTTGGGGCAATTTGAAATATCGCAGTGATGGATCGTAGTTGTCCTCGGGAGGAGTGTGCAGGTGAGGAGGAGACTATGGGCCATTTTCTGCTTCATTGCCCTTTTAACTTGGAGGTATACAAAGAGGTGGGGTGGGCCCTCGGTGTTCCTTTCCTCTCTAGGCTGGGTTATGCTGAATGGGTGTACGGAGCATTCAACACAGGGGGGGGGCTTTTTGTTTGGATACACTTTTTTTTAGCCTGGTAGTCCATATTTCACCTGGAATGCATGGTGTCAGGTCACCACTCAGTGTAAAATCCTTCCTGTTCAGGTGGTGGTGTGTGACATTTTTCATGGGGTGGGGAAGATTCGGATGCTTGAGAGAGACAAGTAGGGGCGGGGGCTTGGTTGAAGGCGTCGAGGGGTTTCAAGCCACCCTGACTACCAGGAGTCACTTTCCGGGGTGTGGCTGTCTGTCTCTTATCACTCTAGTTTTTTTTCTTGATGCTCAATTTTTGAAAAATGGCTGCGTACGTAGGTGGTGGGCGTACGTAGGTGGTGGGCGTACGTAGGTGGTGGGCGTACGTAGGTGGTGGGCGTACGTAGGTGGTGGGCGTACGTAGGTGGTGGGCGTACGTAGGCGGTGGGCGTACACAGGCGGTGGGCGTACACAGGCGGTGGGCGTACACAGGCGGTGGGCGTACACAGGCGGTGGGCTGTGCCTCTTAGGCCCTCTCTGTTGCGTTATGTAAATAGTTTTCTATAGACTGAACATAGTTTTGAATAGTCTTTTGGTAGTAAACTCTGTATATATTGTATATATTCTGAACACGGATGTGCATTCCTTTTGTTTTCTGTTGACGTATGACTGTACTATGGTTATGTTTTTTACTTTTGTATAAAATTCTGTTGCTTGATTCTTTTCAATAAAAGATCTATAGTGCTCCATCATTGTTGTTAGGATTAGTGCCGATCATTGGTGTCAGAGGGAGGAATAGTGCTCCATCATTGGTGTCAGTGGGGGGAATAGTGCCCCATCATTGGTGTCAGTGGGAGGAATAGTGCCCCATCATTGGTGTCAGTGGGGGAGGAATAGCGCCCCATCATTGGTATCAGTGGGAGGAATAGCGCCCCATCATTGGTATCAGTGGGAGGAATAGCGCCCCATCATTGGTGTCAGTGGGAGGAATAGCGCCCCATCATTGGTGTCAGTGGAAGGAATAGCGCCCCATCATTGGTGTCAGTGGGAGGAATAGCGCCCCATCATTGGTGTCAGTGGGAGGAATAGCGCCCCATCATTGGTGTCAGTGGGAGGAATAGTGCCCCATCATTGGTGTCAGTGGGAGGAATAGTGCCCCATCATTGGTGTCAGTGGGAGGAATAGTGCCCCATCATTGGTGTCAGTGGGAGGAATAGTGCCCCATCATTGGTGTCAGTGGGAGGAATAGTGCCCCATCATTGGTGTCAGTGGGAGGAATAGTGCCCCATCATTGGTGTCAGTGGGAGGAATAGTGCCCCATCATTGGTGTCAGTGGGAGGAATAGTGTCCCATCATTGGTGTCAGTGGAGGAATAGTGCCCCATCATTGGTGTCAGTGGGAGGAATAGTGCCCCATCATTGTTGTCAGTGGGAGAAATAGTGTCCCATCATTGCTGTCAGAGGGAGGAATAGTGCCCCATCATTGGTGTCAGTGGGAGGAATAGTGTCCCATCATTGCTGTCAGTGGGAGGAATAGTGCCCCATCATTGGTATTAGTGGGATGAATAGTGCCCCATCATTGGTGTCAGTGGGAGGAATAGTGTCCCATCATTGGTGTCAGTGGGAGGAATAGTGCCCCATCATTGGTGTCAGTGGGAGGAATAGTGTCCCATCATTGGTGTCAGTGGAGGAATAGTGCCCCATCATTGGTGTCAGTGGGAGGAATAGTGTCCCATCATTGGTGTCAGTGGAGGAATAGTGCCCCATCATTGGTGTCAGTGGGAGGAATAGTGTCCCATCATTGGTGTCAGTGGAGGAATAGTGCCCCATCATTGGTGTCAGTGGAGGAATAGTGCCCCATCATTGGTGTCAGTGGAGGAATAGTGTCCCATCATTGGTGTCAGTGGGAGGAATAGTGCCCCATCATTGGTGTCAGTGGGAGGAATAGTGCCCCATCATTGGTGTCAGTGGGAGGAATAGTGCCCCATCATTGGTGTCAGTGGGAGGAATAGTGCCCCATCATTGGTATCAGTGGGAGGAATAGTGCCCCATCATTGGTATCAGTGGGAGGAATAGTGCCCATCATTGGTGTCAGTGGGAGGAATAGTGCCCCATCGTTGGTGTCAGTGGGAGGAATAGTGCCCCATCATTGGTGTCAGTGGGAGGAATAGTGCCCCATCGTTGGTGTCAGTGGGAGGAATAGTGTCCCATCGTTGGTATCAGTGGGAGACATAGTGCCCCATCATTGGTGTCAGTGGGAGGAATAGTGCCCCATCATTGGTGTCAGTGGGAGGAGTAATGCCCCATCACTGCAGCCTATAGGACTTTTATCTTATTTAATGTTTTATATTTTTCTTATCAGTTGTGCTAGTAATAACGTTCTGTCACCTGTTTAAAGCCCCTAATCCATCCTGAGTGGAAGGGACCGCTAATTCAGGACTGCAGCTTGTCCTGGTCTCCTACATTGTACTGGTGACAACAACTTCCATCATTTCCTGTACTGGTGACAATGGCCTTTACCATTTTTTTCCTGTCCTGGTGATGTGAGCCGGTGTCATTTCTTGTACTGGTGACAACTGCTTCCCCCATTTCCTATACTAGTGACAATGGCTTCCCTTATTGCTTATAATGGTGTTCGTGGACTTTCCCTATTTTCCTGCCCTGGTGACAACGACATATGGGTAAAGTGTTGCATGACCGCGCAATTGTCATTCAAAGTGTGACAGCGCTGAAAGCTGGAAATTGGCCTGGGCAGGAAGGGGGTAGAAGTGCCCGCTAGGCAGGAAGGGGGTAGAAGTGCCCGCTAGGCAGGAAGGGGGTAGAAGTGCCCGCTAGGCAGGAAGGGGGTAGAAGTGCCCGCTAGGCAGGAAGGGGGTAGAAGGGCCCGCTAGGCAGGAAGGGGGTAGAAGCGCCCGCTAGGCAGGAAGGGGGTAGAAGCGCCCGCTAGGCAGGAAGGGGGTAGAAGCGCCCGGTAGGCAGGAAGGGGGTAGAAGCGCCCGGTAGGCAGGAAGGGGATAGAAGCGCCCGGTAGGCAGGAAGGGGGTAGAAGCGCCCGGTAGGCAGGAAGGGGGTAGAAGTGCCCGGTAGGCAGGAAGGGGATAGAAGCGCCCGGTAGGCAGGAAGGGGGTAGAAGCGCCCGGTAGGCAGGAAGGGGGTAGAAGTGTCCTGTAGGCAGGAAGGGGGTAGAAGTGCCCGGTAGGCAGGAAGGGGGTAGAAGTGCCCGGTAGGCAGGAAGGGGGTAGAAGTGCCCGGTAGGCAGGAAGGGGATAGAAGCGCCCGGTAGGCAGGAAGGGGGTAGAAGCGCCCGGTAGGCAGGAAGGGGATAGAAGCGCCCGGTAGGCAGGAAGGGGGTAGAAGCGCCTGGTAGGCAGGAAGGGGGTAGAAGTGTCCTGTAGGCAGGAAGGGGGTAGAAGTGCCCGGTAGGCAGGAAGGGGGTAGAAGTGCCCGGTAGGCAGGAAGGGGGTAGAAGTGCCCGGTAGGCAGGAAGGGGATAGAAGCGCCCGGTAGGCAGGAAGGGGGTAGAAGCGCCCGGTAGGCAGGAAGGGGGTAGAAGCGCCCGGTAGGCAGGAAGGGGATAGAAGCGCCCGGTAGGCAGGAAGGGGGTAGAAGCGCCTGGTAGGCAGGAAGGGGGTAGAAGTGTCCTGTAGGCAGGAAGGGGGTAGAAGTGCCCGGTAGGCAGGAAGGGGGTAGAAGTGCCCGGTAGGCAGGAAGGGGGTAGAAGTGCCCGGTAGGCAGGAAGGGGGTAGAAGTGCCCGGTAGGCAGGAAGGGGATAGAAGCGCCCGGTAGGCAGGAAGGGGGTAGAAGCGCCCGGTAGGCAGGAAGGGGGTAGAAGCGCCCGGTAGGCAGGAAGGGGGTAGAAGTGCCCGGTAGGCAGGAAGGGGGTAGAAGTGTCCTGTAGGCAGGAAGGGGGTAGAAGTGCCCGGTAGGCAGGAAGGGGGTAGAAGTGCCCGGTAGGCAGGAAGGGGGTAGAAGTGCCCGGTAGGCAGGAAGGGGGTAGAAGTGCCCGGTAGGCAGGAAGGGGGTAGAAGTGCCCGGTAGGCAGGAAGGGGATAGAAGCGCCCGGTAGGCAGGAAGGGGATAGAAGCGCCCGGTAGGCAGGAAGGGGGTAGAAGCGCCCGGTAGGCAGGAAGGGGGTAGAAGCGCCCGGTAGGCAGGAAGGGGGTAGAAGCGCCCGGTAGGCAGGAAGGGGGTAGAAGCGCCCGGTAGGCAGGAAGGGGGTAGAAGCGCCTGGTAGGCAGGAAGGGGGTAGAAGTGTCCTGTAGGCAGGAAGGGGGTAGAAGTGCCCTGTAGGCAGGGAGGGGGTAGAAGTGCCCTGTAGGCAGGGAGGGGGTAGAAGTGCCCTGTAGGCAGGAAGGGGGTATAAGTGCCCTGTAGGCAGGAAGGGGGTATAAGTGCCCTGTAGGCAGGAAGGGGGTATAAGTGCCCTGTAGGCAGGAAGGGGGTATAAGTGTCCTGTAGGCAGGAAGGGGGTAGAAGTGCCCTGTAGGCAGGAAGGGGGTAGAAGTGCCCTGTAGGCAGGGAGGGGGTAGAAGTGCCCTGTAGGCAGGAAGGGGGTAGAAGTGCCCTGTAGGCAGGGAGGGGGTAGAAGTGCCCTGTAGGCAGGGAGGGGGTAGAAGTGCCCTGTAGGCAGGGAGGGGGTAGAAGTGCCCTGTAGGCAGGGAGGGGGTAGAAGTGCCCGGTAGGCAGGAAGGGGGTAGAAGTGCCCGGTAGGCAGGAAGGGGGTAGAAGTGCCCGGTAGGCAGGAAGGGGGTAGAAGTGCCCTGTAGGCAGGAAGGGGGTAGAAGTGCCCGGTAGGCAGGAAGGGGGTAGAAGTGCCCGGTAGGCAGGAAGGGGGTAGAAGTGCCCGGTAGGCGAGGGGTTAAAGGGACAGTGTAAAAATAAATAAGGATAAAAAAATTTTTTTGTAGGAGCCCCCATCCCACCGTGCTCACGCACGCACAAGTGAACGCATACTTGAATTGCGCACACGTAAACGGTGTTCGCAGCACATGTGAGGTATCGCCATGAACATTACAGCAATAATTCCTCTAAACCGGTAACCTGTAAACAATGTGTAAAGAGTTGTCTATGGAGAATTTTAAGTACCGTAGTTTGTCGCCATTCCACAAGCGTGCACAAAAGCGCAGCACGTCAGGCATGTATTTACTCGCCGTAAAATCCTCTTTTTTCATTTTTTAAAAAAAAGGGGAGGTATATCTTGTATTTTTTTTTTTGGGTAATTCACTGTTTTTTTCCCCCCAAAAAACTGTGTTTGAAAAAACGCCGCACAAATGCCATGTGACGTAACTTGCAGCGATTGCCGTGTCATTCACTAGGGTCCTTGCTGATAAAAAAAAATATAATATTTGAGGGTTCTAAGTAATTTTCTAGCAAAAATTACCAATTTAAACTTGTAAACAAAACACTCGTTCTTAAAGTGGTTCAACCCCCTGCCTACCCGGCACTCTCCTCCTTCCTGCCCAGGCCAATCTTCAATAAAACCCCATCCGCTTAGCGCCCAGAACTGCATGTCCTGGGCGTCGGGCGATGTGATTTGCACATCCCTGTGTCCAGGGGACTATTTAGCACAAGGCAAACAAGGTATTTGCCTAGGGCGGCATTTTTCGGGGGAGGCAGCACTGCCCCTCGGAAGAAGAGACACACGTGGCATGGGGACCTGGTGGGTTCTGAGAGAGGCTGTGGGTTTCATGACGGTGTATGCAGAGCCCAACTCTCATTCCTGGGGATGTCCGGAGCTGTGAAGGTGACTGTCTTTCTCTTTCACCATGGGGGATGGTGGCTGGTGTATGGGGGGCAGTGGCAGTGGAAGGCTTGGGTGGAGGGCAGGGGTGCTCTTGGTCAATGTCAGGCTCTTTCGGCGGGGGGCGCCAATTTTTGTGTTGCCCAGGGCAGCACAAAACCTAAATACACCACTGCCTGTGTCTCCACACCACTTGTCAAACACCTGTGAAGAGTGATCTGAACGTAGATAACTTTTCAGAGGTGTGGCCATTTAAAGTGGGTGTAAAGGCTTAAGGTATTTTACCTTCATGAAGGTAAAAAAAAAGCCTTTTCTGTGTAGCACCTTCCCCCCCGCCCCCCCCCCCCCAGCCTCCACTAATACTCAACTAAGCCCCTTCTCCAGGGGCAAACTGACCATTTGGAAACTCAGGCACTGCCCGGGGTCAGTAGGGGGCCCCATGAGATGCCCCTGGTACCTTTCATAGGCTTTTTTGAGTTTGGGCAAGAACACAGGGGCCCCATGATCCCCTATTGCCCGGGGGCCCCATGAGTTGTCAGTCCGCCCCTACCCCTCTCGATCTAGTGATGTTCACTGGAATCTTGGGACTCCCTCTCCTCATTGGCTGAGACAGCAGTGGGAGCCCTTGCTGTCAATCAGAGCCAGTGAGCAAATGAGGAGAGAGAGGTGTGGGGCCGTGTTAATAGACACACGGAGCTGCAGCTGGGGTGTGCGCATGCTCGGGTGCCCCCATTGCAAGCTGCTTGCTGTGGGGGTACCTGGCAGGAAGGAGGGGCCAGGAGTGCTGGCGGGGGACCCGAGAAGAGGAAGATCTGGGCTGCTTTTGGCACAGCTGGTAAGTATAGACATGTTTGTTGTTGGAAAAAGAATGTAAGCCTTTAGAACCACTTTAACCCCTTGGCGCCGGCGCCTCCCGGCCCTTTACGGGTTTCAGAAGCTGGGAGGCGGGATTTAGAGTCGTGACCGCCGTGACACGCCTTCACGGCGGTCACATGATCGGGAAAGGTCCCGATCGAAAGAGGAGATCGGGACCTTTTTGTGAGTACCGGATGTGTTCTGGAAGCGCGCAGGGCGCGCTCTCTCAGCACATATGTTTTTTTTTAATTGCACCCAAATGTGCGGCCGCTCAGTGTCAAGGCCCAGACGCCGGGAGGCCGCACATTTGCGTGCAGCCGGCGTGAAGAGGTTAACCACAAATCTGAACCTAGCCTAACATGATTGCATGCCGTGCAGCGCTCTGCCAGCCTCTTCACCTGGTAGAGAGGCACGCGGGTGGTTCAGTTGCGCCATCATAGCAGCAGACCCAGCCTGGCTTTGTTTTGGGCTCCCCGTGTCATATGGAACAAATTAAACAGATGACTTTCCTCCAGACAGCCGTCTGCCGTTACGCCCAGATGCGTTGTGTGTGACCTGGGAAAGTCTGTGCTGAACATTCTTCATGTAGGTCTGAATGGAGTTCCCTGTGAATGGAGCTACATGTGATTTATTACTTGGCCTGGTGTTAGGAGCCGCCGCGGCAATTGTTTGGTCTGTTTAGTCCCCGCCCACAGCTGGGCTATTGCCAAGGGAAGAGGATGATGATGATGATGGAACAAGTGAACCTTTGTGATAACAATGTCGGATATTGCTTCTTTATACCTGCCGGGGTATACACGGATCATAACATAGTGACCACTGAGAGGCAGGCTGAATCATTTTGATGATCGACTTTCAATAGCATCTGAAAGGGGACGAGATATAAGGCATCAAGTGAACATGTTGTTCCTGAAGTTGATGTGTTGAAGGCAGAAGAAACAAGCAAGAGTAGGGATTTGAGGGACTTTGACAAGCGCCAAATTGTAATGGCGAGACGACCGAGTCAGGACTACTCCAAAACTGCAGCTCGTGTGGGATGTTCCCGATCTGCAGTGGTCAGGACCGACCAAAAGTGGTTGGGGGAAGGAGAACCTGACATGGATATGTGTGGCCAAGATATAAGGCATCAAGTGCACATCATGTTCCTGAAGTTGATTTGTTGAAGGCAGAAGAAACAAGCAAGAGTAGGGATTTGAGGGACTTTGACAAGCCCTAAATTGTAATAACAAGACGACTGGGTCAGGACTACTCCAAAACTGCAGCTCGTGTGGGATGTTCCCGATCTGCAGTGGTCAGGACCGACCAAAAGTGGTTGGGGGAAGGAGAACCTGACATGGATATGTGTGGCCAAGATATAAGGCATCAAGTGCACATCATGTTCCTGAAGTTGATTTGTTGAAGGCAGAAGAAACAAGCAAGAGTAGGGATTTGAGGGACTTTGACAAGCCCTAAATTGTAATGGCGAGATGACCGAGTCAGGACAACTCCAAAACTGAAGCTCGTGTGGGATGTTCCCGATCCGCACCGAACAAGAGTGGTTGGAGGAAGGAGAACCCGACATGGCTATGGGTGGCCAAGGCTCATTGATGGAGTTGGGGAGAGAAGGCTGGCCTGTGTAGTCCAATCCAATAAAAGATCTACTGGAGCTCAGATTGCTGAAAAAGTGAATGCAGGTTCTGATAGAAAGGTGTCAGTTGTGTATGGGGCTGAGTCAGGGTGGCAATCCTGAGCCTTGTCCACAGGCAAAAGTGCCTATGTGAGCATCAGAACTGGACCATGAGGCTATGGAAGGAGGAGGCCCCGTCTGGTGAATCACATTTTAGTCTACGTCATGTGGATGGCCGGATGTGTGTGCGTCCCTTACCTAGGGAAGAGATGGCACCAGAATGCAGGATGGGAAGAAGGAAGGCCGGCGAAGGCAGTGGAAAGCTACTGACAGCTTGGTGCCACCACAGCATACCATTGGGGGTCTAGTGGGGTCCATGCCTGGACTGGTCAGTGAATCACATGCACATGTCATCATGTGACCAAATCACAGCTAAGCACAAAAAAAAAAAAAAAAACCTGAATGAATCGATTTCATTCAGGTAAATGCTTGCTTATAGCAAAGTAATTCTTTGCCATAAGCAAATTGTGTAAAAAAAAAAAAAAAAAAAAACCCAAATACTGATCACTTCCCCAAAGTAGTACAATGTAACTATGGTAACATTGTACTACTTTGGTCATAGTAAAATCTTTAAAAAAAATCTTAAAAAAAAATAAAAAAATGTAAGAAAAATTGAAAATAATAAAAAAATAAAAAAAAAATATATATATATTTTTTTCATACTGTCACCAGTCAGTGTCCCTGTTCACCGCCATGCCAGTTATATGATGATGCTGTACTGCACTGGTGACAGTATGTAAAAAAAAAAAATAGTGAAAATAATTTTTTTAACTTTTTCATTTTCTGAAAAATTATGACAAAAAAAATACAACTTCAAAAAACTCGCCATTCCTCTTATGAAGTACGTCGGACTGTCTACTCTGCAAAAAGGGGTCATTTGGGGATATCTGTCCTGTCCTGACATTTGGGGGGATATCTGTACTATTCTGACATTTGGGGGATATCTGTACTGTCCTGACATTTGGGGGATATCTGTACCGTCCTGACATTTGGGGGGATATCTGTACTGTCCTGACATTTGGGGGATATCTGTACCGTCCTGACATTTGGGGGGATATCTGTACTATTCTGACATTTGGGGGGATATCTGTACCGTCCTGACATTTGGGGGGATATCTGTACTATTCTGACATTTGGGGGATATCTGTACTATTCTGACATTCTTGGACCTCAAGAAATTAGATTGGCTGTCAGTACTTCAGGATTGATCAATATTCAGATCTATACCATAGTTTGTGAACTCTATAACTTTCCTACAAACTAAATAATACATCCTAATTTGGGTTATTTTCACCAAAGACATGTAGCAGAATACATCTCGGCCTAAATTTATGAAGAACAATTATTTATTTGTAAACTTTTATAACAGAAACAAAGAACTTGTTTTTTTTTCAACATTTTTGGTATTTGTTTTGTTCATTTAGCAAAAACTAAAAACCCCAGCGGTGATTAAATACCACCAAAAGAAAGCTCTAGTTGTGTGAAGAAAATGATAAAATTTTAGTTTGTGTACAATGTTGTATGACCGCGCAATTGTCATTCAAAGTGTGAGAGCGCTGAAACCTGAAAAATGGCCTGGGCAGGAAGGGGTAAAATTGCCCGGTATTGAAACGGTTAACTCTGTTCATGTTATAACATTTTTGCTGTGAAGAAGAGGCCTGTGATCTCCGCTGAGTCACATTCAGTTTTGAGAACTGCAAAGTAAACCAACATCTGTGATAATATCTTGTAGGCAGAGAAACTGCCCAATAATCTTACAGAAACCTCTGGAGAGTGACATTGTGAATGGATTCATGGGATTTATTTACCAAAAAAATTAAACATATACAGCCTTATTCTACATAATTAAAAAACTAATCTTTATTTCATGATGGAATAACCTTTGGATGGTAATATATTTTCCTCAAAAAGCATTTTATTTAAAAAAAAATCCGATTTAAATAAAAAAAATCTGATTTAAATAAAAAAAAAAATCTGATTTCTTTTTTTTATTTTTTAAAAAAAATCATTGATTTTTATCCACCCTGCTTCAGTGTGAACAGCACTGTGTGCTGCCATGTGTAGGATTTTCATAGGCGTTTGAGGAGCGTTAAAAACGCTTCCCAAATGCCTAAGACCTGCTAACAAAGCTAGTGTGAACGTAGCCTAAGGCCGCTCTGCCAGTGCCTTTCAACCTTGTGCGGTACAGCAAATGAGGTTAAATAGGCAGCGGTGTGTGGCTTTCTCACTACCTGCTTTAACCCTTTGGACCCCGTAAAAGCATGCAGTTGCAGGGCACTTGCAGAGTGGCCCCGTTTACTTGAATGGGTCTCAGTTGACAGGCGGTAGCACCCACCAAAAGCGACAGGGAGTGTGATTCCTGCTGCGGCATGTGTACACCTTTGGCTGCTGCCTCAAAAGCTAAAGGGGGTAGGGATTGGGGGCGGTAAAACCGTGACTCAACTGCAGGGTTTTATTACCCCCCCAGCTTTGTATGTGAACGAGCCCTAAGAGTGCTGCCGCCGGATGCAAATAAGGGCTCATTCACACACGCAGCAGGCACTGCTGCTCCTCTGCAAAGCGATCCAAGTGTGTTTGGTGGTGAAGGAGGCAATATGTTGATTGCCGTGCAACGCACGCAGCAGTTAGAGGTTTGAATCAGGTGTGAGGAGCCGACACTGCGCCCGGTGATCTTTGACGTCTCTCTTGTCATTCAGGTAGATCTACATATAAAATAGGTAGTGAGCGCTCTAATAGATATCAGCAGCTAGAACACATTAGGCAACCACAATGCCTTAAATATAAACAGTCAAACTAAAATAATGAAGTGCAGCGCTAAGAAGAATAAAAAGTCAATAGAGTGATAATCTGGTATCACAATGATGAACTGTAGAGGTACGGAATCCCACGGCTTCCACTTTATCAGAGTAACAGAAATGCGCACTCACCGGAAACGCATGGGTTATGCGCATGTGTGATTATGCATCACGGGCAATGGGAACATCAGAATCCAGGCAGCCAGGCGTCTCCCTCACGGTGGGTCATCACAGACTCCTGTAACAGGTCCGGGGGATCCCCTTAAGGTAAGCCAGGTGTTCCCTTCTCCAGGAAAAAACCTCCTCTCAGGATGGCAAAAGTGCTTTCTCTGACTCCGCTCCGCGCCGTCCTTACTTCCCGGACAAGCTCTCTGAGGAGAGTCCATCTATGGACTCTCCTCAGAGAGTCCATAGATGGATGCCTGGATTCTGATGTTCCCATTGCCCGTGATGCATAATCACACATGCGCATAACCCATGCGTTTCCGGTGAGTGCGCATTTCTGTTACTCTGATAAAGTGGAAGCCGTGGGATTCCGTACCTCTACAGTTCATCATTGTGATACCAGATTATCACTCTATTGACTTTTTATTCTTCTTAGCGCTGCACTTCATTATTCAGGTAGATCTGCCAACCCCTGCCCTATAGCAATAGAACAATAGGTTCATTTTCCCTTTTTTCCGGAATACGGACTTCTCTGTGGTTGACCACTTTGATGTAGTTCCTCATAAGGACTCTGAGTTCTTGACTGAACTCTTTCTTTCCACTCATTTTGGATGCTCTTTTAATATTGTCAGCAATGTACACAAATGTTGACTATGTAGACCATTCACTTTGATATACAATTTAACCCATTGCCGCCGAGCACACACAAATATGCGGCCTCTCTGCGTCTGGTCCTTGTTGCCGAGCGGCCGCATATTTGCATGCAATTAGAAAATACATTTGTGCTGAGGGTGCGCTCCCAGCACATATGTCCGTGACTCGCGGAAAGGTCCCGATCTCCCCTTTTGATCGGGACCTTTTCCAATCATGTGACTGCCATGACGGTGAATCACGGTGGTCACATGACCCTAAAACCCCGCCCGCCTCCTGGCTTCTGAAACTCTTAAAGGGCCGGGAGGCGCCGGCGCGAAGAGGTTAATAATCCTTTAGCCCTGGCCCACATTTATGCGGTGCGGAATTTGCAGCGTTTTCAGTGCTAATTCCACACCGCATCAGAATCGCACCCCATTCATGCGAACCGCTGCGGGTGTGTATGTTAACGACACTCCGAAAGCGGTTCGCAAAGCGCGGTGCGATGTGCAGAATCGGATCGCAGAGGTGTGAATACCCGTGTGATCCGATTCTAGTGCGACCAAAAACAGGGTCCTGCATGTTTTTGGCGCGGGTGCAGTGCTATTAGAGCCATACAAAATGTACGGCTCCGATCGCACCGCACCAGGGGCGGACTGACCATTTGGAAACTCGGGCACTGTCTGAGGGCCCGGGGTCAGTAGGGGGCCCCATGAGATGCCCCTGGTACCTTTTTCATAGGCTTTTTGAGTTTGGGCAAGGACACAGGGGCCCCATGATCCCCTATTGCCCGGGGGCCCCATGAGTTGCCAGTCCGCCCCTGCACCGCACACAAATCGCATGTGATTGGCACAGGAATGCGGTGCGGTTCCTGTGCGAATCACATGCGATTTACCACACCGCATATATGTGAACCCCGGCTTAGGGTTCATGTACAATGCAGCTGATAAACCGACGTTTAGGAGCTTTCCAGCAGCCCCTGAACTCTCCCTAATGTTCTCCTATGTGTCCGTGTACACATCGTTTACAGTCGTTTTTCTGAACGCACCAAACTTGCGTTCAGGAGTAGATTTTATCAGCGTTTCAAACGCATGTAAACACGGCTAACCGCGTTTAGAAGTGTTTGCGTTTAGAAGCGTTTGTTAACTGTTCCATATCCAGATGCTGTCCGGAGCCTTTTTTTCATCATCAGAAATGCATACAAAGCGTTTTCCATGTATTCAAATCCCGGCACACCAGCGCAGTCAGTTCCAGGTTTCGCGTGAAGGAATAATGGTTGAACGCGCCGCATTATGCTCATGACGGGATCCATAGTGACTACAACCAGAAAAGACCGGTCATCTCAACACATCCTGCTCTCTCTGCTTCTGCTCTCTCTATTCCTCTCAAAATGTCTGAAATAGTAAATTATTTGCTATTTTTCAGTGCATTCTGGGCATTTGGGAGGGTCTCCTGAGGTTATCTTTTAAAAACGCTTCTGAATGCAAACGCACATAAACGCAGTATGCAAACGCAGCTAAACTGACGTTTTTATGCTCTGTTTTCCAGCAGTCAGTTTCCATCGTTCAGAAGAGTTTTCCAAACAGCCCGTGTACATGGAGTCCTCACTGTTTCACTGCTGCTTGAAAATTCCATAAAAAGATTGAAACAGAATAATATTATTTATTATTTTATTTTATTTCAGGTACTTATATAGCGCCGCCAATTTACTCCGTGCTTTACATATATATTGTACATTCACATCAGTCCCTAACCCTCAAGGGGCGTACAATCTAAGGTCCCTAACCCTCAAGGGGCGTACAATTTAAGGTCCCTAACCCTCAAGGGGCGTACAATCTAAGGTCCCTAACCCTCAAGGGGCGTACAATCTAAGGTCCCTAACCCTCAAGGGGCGTACAATCTAAGGTCCCTAACCCTCAAGGGGCGTACAATTTAAGGTCCCTCACCCTCAAGGGGCGTACAATCTAAGGTCCCTAACCCTCAAGGGGCGTGCAATCTAAGGTCCCTCACCCTCAAGGGGCGTACAATTTAAGGTCCCTCACCCTCAAGGGGCGTACAATCTAAGGTCCCTCACCCTCAAGGGGTGTACAATCTAAGGTCCCCAACCCTCAAGGGGCGTACAATCTAAGGTCCCCAACCCTCAAGGGGCGTACAATCTAAGGTCCCTAACTCACATTGATACACATACTAGGGACAATTTAGACAGGATCCAATTCACCTGCCAGCATGTCTTTGGAGTGTGGGAGGAAACCGGAGTACCCAGAGGAAACCCAGGCAGGCACAGGGAGAACATGCAAACTCCAGGCAGGAGGTGCCGTGGTTGGGATTCGAACCAACGACCCCAGTACTGCCAGTTGGAAGTGCTGACCATTTAGCCGCTGTGCTGCCCATAGGTTCCAGCACCATCTTTCCTAGGTTGGTGACCTGTTTTCTAAGGCACTTTGACAACACAGCCTAGTCACCCTCCAGCTTACAGCTTGTGATTGGACGGTAAAGGAGCAGCGGCATACTGATGAGCTCATCCCTCTAGTCACTATGCTGTCTCCTGTACGAATGTTCCTTGTCTGCACATGTGCACACAGAACGTTCGCTCCATGCTGTGCGAGGGATGGCAGGAGGCTGATAGCAAGTCTATATCATGTAGTTGCCCCTTAAAATGCATTTAATGTTTTTTTTTTTTTTCATGATAACATAACTGCATTCATATTTTTTTTTCCACATCTGCCAGTTATTTAATTTTAAAAACTTGGGAAAGTGATATTTACTACATATGTCGATCTTTTACTATTGGCTTCGTTGTGCTGCACACATTGAACTGCTGATTGGACTTTACTACTCCCACAATCTGTACATAGAACATGACGGTTTCTTATTGTCCTTTTTACAGATTGCTGAACTAAATCTGTCTTCATGATCTGAGGCCAACATCTCTGTCTTCCCAGCAAGGAAGTGGGGAGGGGTGAGTGTAATCTACCACTGCTGTATAAAACTTGGTGACTGTATCACTGCCGGGGGTGCGTACAATTATTAGCAGTGGTGCAGCAGGTTATATATATATATATAGTGAGGAACAGAAGTATTTGAACCCCCTGCGATTTTGCAAGTTCTCCCACTTAGAAATCATGGAGGGTCTGACATTCACATTGTAGGTGCATTCCCACTCTGAGAGACAGAATTAAAAAAAAAATTCAGGAAATCCCATTGTATGATTTGTAAAGAATGTATTTGTCTCGCACGGCTGAACAGAAGTATTTGAACCCCTGAGAAGATCCGTGTTAATATTTGGTACAGAAGCCTTTGTCTGCAATTCCAGAGGTCAGACGTTTCCTGTAGCTCCTGACCAGGTTTGCACTGCAACAGGGATTTTGGCCGACTCCTCCACACCGATCTCCTCTAGATCTGTCAGGTTTCGGGGCTGTCGCTGAGCAACACGGAGTTTCAGCTCCCTCCAAAGATGTTCTATTGGATTTAGGTGTGGAGACTGGCTAGGCCACTCCAGAACCTTGATATGCTTCTTACGGAGCCACTCCTTGGTTATCCTGGCTGTGTGCTTCGGGTCGTTGTCATGTTGGAAGACCCAGCCACGACCCATCTTCAATGCTCCGACTGAGGGAAGGAGGTTGTTGCTAAAATCTCACAATAAATGGCCCCATTCATCCTCTCCTTAATACAGTGCAGTTGTCCTGTCCCCTTCGCAGAAAAGCACCCCCAAAGCATGATGTTCCCACCCCCATGCTTCACAGTAGGGATGGTGTTATTGGGATGCAACTCATCCTTCTTTTTCCTCCAAACACAAGTGAAGTTTAGACCAAAAAGTTCTACTTTGGTCTCATCCGACCACATGACTTTCTCCCATGCCTCCTCTGGATCAACCAGATGGTCATTGGGAACCTTCAGACGGGCCTGGATCAGGAAATCACATTGTATGATTTGTAAAGAATGTATTTGTCTCGCATTGCTGAACAGAAGTATTTGAACACCTAAGAAACAGCAAGAATTGTGGCTCTCAAAGACCTGTTACTGCGCCTTTAAAAAGTCCACCTCTACTCCACTCATTCATCTAACTTAGTAGCACCTGTCTGAGCTCTTTAACCACTTCCCGTCCGGCCGTTGTATATAAATGGTCAGACGGTGGCACTGCAGGGTCGGGTGGCCGTCTATAAACGGCCTCCCCGCACCCTGCTTGTGCGCGCTCCCTGGGAGCACGCAGCACCGCGATCCGGTGCCCGCTGTGTCCTCCGGACACAGTGAAACACCGATCGGCGAACGGGACCTCTGTACGAGGTCCCGATCATGTGGTCACTGATTGGCCAATCAGTGATCACATGCAAAGTAGTAAGCAAGATGTCACTTCTGACATCATTGCTTACTATGTGTGAAATCTGTGAATGATCACAGAGGTCACATGGTACAGGGCTATTCACAAAAGCCTTGTACCATGTGACAAGCTGTGACCAATCACTGCTCACTCAGTACTTCTCAATGAGTGCAAGAATGCACACAGAGAGAAAGAGAAATGATTGCTTTTACATCCTATATGGGTGTAAAAGCAATCAGTGTAAAAAAAAAAATCTTCATCACCCCCCACAAGTAGTACAGTGTCACCATGGTAACACTGTACTGCTAGGTTGACAGTATGTAAAAATAAATAAATAAATAAAAATAAAAAATAATATACAAAAATAAAATAAAAATGTAAAAAAAAATGTTTAAAATGTATAATTTTTGCTTATAAACTAATTTGTATTTTTTTTTTTTTACTAAAAAGATAACGGAATAAATTTTGGCTAAGATTTATGATGAAATATTATTTATTTGCAAATTTTTTTAAAAAAACACTTTTTTTCAAAATTTTTGGACATTTCATTTACATAGCAAAAAAAATAAAAATCCCAGTGGTGAATAAATACCACCAAAATAAAGCTTTATCTGTCTCAAAAAAATGGTAAAAAATTCATTTGGGTACAGTGTTGCATGACCGCGCAATTGTCATTCAAAGTGTGATAGCGCTAAAAGCTGAAAATTGCCCTGGTCAGGAAGGGGGTGAAAGTGTCCGGACTGGAAGTGGTTAAAGACACCAGTCCACCCCACAGTCAGTCAGACGCCAACTACTACCATGGGCAAGACCGAAGAGCTGTCAAAAGACGCCAGAGACAAAATTGTGGACCTCCACAAGGCTGGAAAGGGCTACGGGGCAATTGCCAAGCAACTTGGTGAAAATAGATCAACTGTTGGAGCAATTGTTAGAAAATGGAAGAGGCTGAAGACGACTGGCTCCATGCAAGATGTCACCTCGTGGGGGATCACTGATGATAAGAAAGGTGAGGAATCAGCCCAGAACTACAAGGGAGGAGTTGGACAATGACGTGAAGAGAGCTGGGACCACGGTTTCACAGGTCACTGTTGGTAGAACACTACGCCGTCATGGTTTCCAATCATGCATTGCACGGAAGGTTCCCCTGCTCAAGTCATCACATGTCCAGGCCCGTCTGAAGGTTCCCAATGACCATCTGGATGATCCAGAGGAGGCATGGGAGAATGTCATGTGGTCGGATGAGACCAAAGTAGAACTTTTTGGTCTAAACTTCACTTGTGTTTGGAGGAAAAAGAAGGATGAGTTGCATCCCAATAACACCATCCCTACTGTGAAGCATGGGGGTGGTAACATCATGCTTTGGGGGTGCTTTTCTGCTAAGGGGACAGGACAACTGCACTGTATTAAGGAGAGGATGAATGGGGCCATTTATTGTGAGATTTTGAGCAACAACCTCCTTCCCTCAGTCAGAGCATTGAAGATGGGTCGTGGCTGGGTCTTCCAACATGACAACGACCCGAAGCACACAGCCAGGAGAACCAAGGAGTGGCTCCGTAAGAAGCATATCAAGGTTCTGGAGTGGCCTAGCCAGTCTCCACACCTAAATCCAATAGAACATCTTTGGAGGGAGCTGAAACTCCGTGTTGCTCAGCGACAGCCCCGAAACCTGACAGATCTAGAGGAGATCTGTGTGGAGGAGGGGGCCAAAATCCCTGTTGCAGTGCAAACCTGGTCAGGACTACAGGAAACGTCTGACTTCTGTAATTGCAGACAAAGGCTTCTGTACCAAATATTAACACGGATCTTCTCAGGGGTTCAAATACTGATGTTCAGCCGTGCGAGACAAATACATTCTTTACAAATCATACAATGTGATTTCCTGAATTTTTTTTTTAATTCTGTCTCTCAGAGTGGGAATGCACCTACAATGTGAATGTCAGACCCCTCCATGATTTCTAAGTGGGAGAACTTGCAAAATCGCAGGGGGTTCAAATACTTCTGTTCCTCACTGTGTATATATATTTATTTATAATCCGTTGTTTTGCACTGAGCAGCCCCGATTCTTTTCTTCTCGGATCTCCCACTGGCAAGCAAGCAGCTTGCTACTGGGGCACCCAAGCAGGCTCACTCCTGAGCCGCTGCTCTGCGGTCCATTCACACATACAGCACGGCTCAGCCCCGCCCCCGTCTGTGATTGACATTGGCTGCTGCTGCTGTCTCAGCCAGTGAGGGAAGAGTCCGCAGAGAGCCGAGGCTCCTGTGCACATCGCTGGATCACGATGGGGCTCAGGTAAGTATTAGTGGTGCACCGAAGTGAAAATTCTGGTGACAAAACCGGAAATTCAAAATGCACTGGGCCGAAAACCGAAATGCGCAGGTTTTAAAAATTAATATATATTTTTTGGAAAAAAATACACTTTGATGGAAAAAAAAACTATATGTACCCCAGTTGTTTTGTAAAATATGTAAGAGGATGTTACGGCGAGTAAATAGATACCCAACATGTCACACTTTAAAATTGCGCACGCTCGTGAAATGACATGAAACTTAAAAATCCACGGGTGATGGTTTAAAAATGTCTACAGGTTCAGTGTAAAGTTACAGAGGAGGTCTAGTGCGAGATTTATTGCTCTTGCTCCGACGTTCGTGGTGATACCTCACGTGTGTGGTTTAAACACCATTTACATATGTGGGCGTGGCCTGCATATGCGTTCACCACTATGTGCACACAGGGGGCACTTTAAACTTTTTTTACAAAATGTATCTAATGGGGGTTTTTTTTTTTTTTGC